>NW_017684418.1:0-4352 GCF_001879085.1 Nicotiana attenuata
ACATAGAAGCTAATCTTAGCCCGGAGGTAAAACGTAAATTGATTGAATTTTTAAAAGCTAATGCGGACTGTTTTGCTTGGTCCCATTCTGACATGACAGGGATACCACCGGAAGTCACGACTCATAAGTTGAATGAAGATCCATCATATCCTCCCGTCAAGCAAAAGAAAAGAAAGCAAGGAACTTTCAGAAATAAGGTGATTCAAGAGGAAGTTCAAAAGTTGCTAAAAATTGGTTCAATTCGTGAGGTAAAATATCCTAACTGGTTAGCTAATACTGTTGTGGTTCCTAAGAAGAACGGTAAGTGGCGAGTCTGTGTAGATTACACAGACCTTAATAAAGCCTGTCCAAAAGATTCCTTTCCTTTACCGCACATAGATCAGTTAATTGATGCTACTGCAGGGCATGAGCTATTAAGTTTTTTTAGATGCATATTCAGACTATAATCAAATCAAGATGGATCCAGGAGATGAAGAAAAAACTTCTTTTATAACAGACAGGGGGACTTACTGTTACAAGGTAATGAAATGCCCTTCGGTCTTAAGAATGCAGGTGCAACGTATCAAAGGTTGGTCACCCAAATGTTTCAAGAACATTTAGGTAAAGCCATGGAAGTATATATAGATGATATGCTAGTTAAAACTCAGCATTCAGAAGATCATATATCGCATTTATCTGAAACGTTTAAAATTTTACGAAAATATAATATGAAGTTGAATCCAGAAAAATGTGCATTTGGTGTGGCATCAGGAAAATTTTTAGGTTTTCTTGTTTCTAACCGTGGTATTGAAGTAAATCCTGCACAGATTAAGGCCATTGAAGAAATTCCAGATATACTTTCCAACAAGAAAGAGGTTCAAAGACTAACAGGAAGAATCGCAGCTTTGGGAAGGTTCATTTCTAAATCATCGGAAAAATGTTTTAAATTCTTCTCGGCTCTTAAGAAGCAGGATCATTTTGAATGGGATGAAGAGTGTCAACAAGCACTTAGGGATTTGAAAACATACTTGTCAAATCCACCTTTGCTAGCAAAACCCAAGGCTGGGGAGAAACTTTTCATCTACCTTGCTGTTTCAGAAGTTGCGGTAAGCGCAGTTTTGGTACGAGAAAAGCAGGGTAAACAATCTCCTATCTATTATGTTAGTAAATCTTTGTTAGATGCAGAGACACGGTATCCACAATTGGAAAAATTAGCACTTGCTCTAATCATGGCATCTAGGAAGTTAAGGCGTTACTTTTAATGTCATCCCATTGTTGTAGTGACTGCATACCCCTACGTAATATATTGCATAAACATGAATTGTCAGGGAGGTTAGCTAAATGGGCCATAGAGCTAAGTGAATATGAAATCACGTACTTACCTAGAACAGCAATAAAATCACAGATATTAGCTGATTTCGTCACTGACTTTAGCCAAGGGATGCAATTAGAAGCAGAAAAAGAAGTACAAGTACTTAATGGTGCTAATCCAGGAACATGGATCTTATTTACTGATGGCTCATCTAATGTAAAGGGTGCAGGATTAGGAATTGTTTTAGTACCACCTTCAGGTGAAACTATTAGGCAAGCCGTTAAATGTCATTCCATAACTAACAATGAAGCGGAGTATGAAGCTGTGATTGCAGGTTTAGAATTGGCACGAGAACTTGGTATAAATCAAGTAGTGATCAAAAGTGATTCGCAGCTCGTGGTTAATCAAATGCTAGGGCCTTATACAGCTAGGGAAGCAAGGATGCGGCAGTACTTAGAAAAGGTACGGGAACTGATAAAGCAATTCCAAACTTGGAAGGTCATACAGAGATCGAGGGCTGAAAATGTTGAAGCAGATGCCTTAGCTAATATCGCATCCGCAGCTGATGTGGCAAAGGATGCAAATGCCGCAATTATACATTTATTTCACTCAGTTCTCGATCCAGATAAGAATGAGGTAAATTTTAATAATTTAACTTGGGATTGGAGAAACGAAATTGTTGCTTTTTTGCAGTATGGTACCATCCCTAGTGACAAAAAGCAAGCACATGCACTTCGCAAAAAAGCTGCTCGTTACTGTTTAAAACAAGGGAATCTTTATCGTAAGATGTTCGTGGTCCATTAGCAAGATGCCTCGGACCTTCTCAAACGGAATATGTAATGAGGGAAATACATGAGGGGCACTGCGGGAATCACGCAGGAGGAAGATCATTGGTTAGAACTTTGATTAGAGCAGGATATTATTGGCCTAAAATGGAGGAAGAAGCAGAAAGTTTTGTAGCTAAATGTCAAAGGTACGGTAACAACATGCATAGACCTGCGGATTTGTTACATCCGGTCATATCACCATGGCCATTCATGAAGTGGGGAATTGATATTGTGGGTCCATTATCACAAGCAAAAGGACAGGTAAAATTTTTGCTCGTGCTTACTGATTACTTCACTAAATGGGTAGAGGCAGGAGCATTTAAACAGGTACGAGAAAAAGAGGTCAGAGACTTCATTTGGCGTAATATCATCTGCCGTTTTGGTGTACCAAAGGAGATTGTATGCGACAATGGCCCTCAATTTATCGGAGCTCAAGTCACTGAGTTTTTTGAGAGTTGGCAAATTAAAAGAATCACATCTACACCGTATCACCCAGTAGGTAATGGGCAAGCAGAATCAACGAACAAAGTCATAATCAACAATTTGAAGAAACGATTAGAGGAATCAAAGGGTAATTGGCCTGAAGTGTTACCCGGAGTTCTATGGGCATATCGCACGACAACAAAGACGAGCACAGGTGAAACTCCTTTCTCTTTAGTTTATGGAGCTGAAGCATTAATCCCAGTTGAAATAGGAGAACCGAGAAGATTCTCACAAGCAACACAAGAGTCTAATGATGAAGAGATGCGAGTCAATTTGGATGTACTGGAAGGCAAGAGAGAAGCCGCATTAATAATAATGGCAGCACAAAAGCAAGTGATCGAACGATATTACAACAGGAAAGCACGACTGAGATACTTCAAAACTGGGGACTTCGTGCTTAAAAAAATTTTTCAATCTACAAGGCGGCTAACGCGGGTAAACTAAGTCCAACCTGGGAAGGACCCTACAGAGTTCGAGATATTGCAGGAAAAGGAGCATACGAGTTAGAAACAATGGACGGGAAGGTGCTTCCATCGCATTGGAATGCAGTTCATTTGAAGAGATACTACTTCTAAGGAAAAACCCACGGTCAGGTATCACCATGTTAAATTATATTTTTTGAATTGTTAAAATTTTACTAACGATTTTAGATGATAGGCAAAACGCTAACCCGTACTAAATGATGAGTCACGACCTGTAAGGCAAAATGGAGTAAACTAAAATTCCTAGCCCAGGGTTACAATTATTCTGATAGAAGTATACACGGGTTAAGCAGTCTTCATCTATAATCGCACCCCCGAGTCCCGTATGTATTTCCTTTTCAGGAAAAGGACCAGGTGAAGGAGACTATCAAGTGCTCGAGGCTTCATACTTCAACACTCAAACACTTGGGGGACTACATAGTATATACATTTACGTGTATCAAAAAGGCATAGAAGATTTAGAAAATCAAGCCTAGAAGAATCAAGTACGGAGTGAAAGTTACGAAGTCATGGCATTCATCATAGTATTCTTTCCTATAAGAACAATGGAGTCATTTCTCAACTATGTACTAAAACGGGTTATAAGAAAAAACCCCGTATCTATTGTTCTTCTTTTGTATAAATCTGTTACAAGGAAAACAGTTGCGAGAAAGTTATAGATGTAATTCAAATACATGTAAAGTATTACTCAAAACTTGTCAAAGTTCAGAAATAAAAACTTGTCAAAGTTATTACAAAAAACATGTGTGTTCCTATTTCTTTTATCGTATGATTACACCATTATGAAGTTGAGATGTCTTCTTCGTTAAGTGTCAAAATATAAAAGGGCCCTCTTTTATACAACTCATGTTATTTAGTCATGGGAATAACAGAAGCATTTTTCAAAGAACAAAAATGCAGACTATTCTTTAAGTCCTTAAAAATAAAAAGGCAAGGATAGAACATACGGAAGTGCAATGATAAATAAAAACTTCCTAATATGTAAAACTAAAGACTAAGTATAAACTTAGTCATCAAATTGTTTATACTAAATGCCACATAACAAGACTTGGGGACTTGTATTTCCAAAAATCAACCCTCAAATAGTAGCCAAGGGTTTGATTACAAAAACTCTCAAATGTACCCAAAAGCTTTAAATACTGTTTTCCAAGTAGGTACCTGCAAAAAGGAATTCAAAAATTGATATAAATTTTTACTGAGAGAAAAGGTTTGAAGGAGGATCATCAGCGTGCTCAACTGGAACAGCATCACCAACGGAAGTGGGTTGAT
>NW_017684418.1:6765-7583 GCF_001879085.1 Nicotiana attenuata
AGAAGAGAAACAAAGTTAAAGAAATTTGTAAACTCAAAAGAAAGAGGTACAGGAAAGATGAAAGACTTACGTGCAAAATTCTACTTCTCAGGGAAGGGAACATTTTGTTCACCAACTAAACCAACTGTGGGAGCAGAAATAAAACGGGCATACCAGCCACGATCCTTATCATTTTCTGGGCTTACCAAAACTCTCTTACTCCTAGCCACTAAGGTAAAAACTCCATTACGGAAAAGTCTAAAGGAGTATAGATGAATTAGGTGAGAGAAGGAGAAATCAACGTTTTCTAAATTGGCCAGATGCCTTAAACAAGCAATAGCCCTCCATACAAGCGGGCCAACCTGTGCTAGACAAACTTTGAAGAAACGACAGAAATCGAGAATTACTGGGTCAATAGCTAGTTTAAACCCAAGAGTAAAAGGGTATGTGTAAACGAAAGAGAATCCAGTCATATATGAAGTAATCCTCTGATTTGGATTGGGGATTACAATGGGAAAATCATTACTCCAGTAACAATCTTTGCGAACTATGGGAGCTAAAATCTCTGTAATCATAGTGGGATAAACATCAACTCGATCTAAACCAGAAATTTGGTTCTGAAGTGATTGTCTATCATGCTGAAAAGATAAATCGTTAGGAACTATTTCTTCTACCAAGGGTTCCTGTATTGGTTCAGAGGCCTCCTTGCTCTTAGAAGATGATTTTTGAGAAAAAGAACCTCTAGTTCTAGAGGAAGAACCAGGGCTAGGAGAAGGCATGGTAGAACCACCACCACGAGAGGATCCTAAACTACGAAGTCTCCTACCTCTTCTATGTCT
>NW_017684419.1:0-7583 GCF_001879085.1 Nicotiana attenuata
GAACCAATATAATCCCCGACCACCGCAGAATAACTTTCGTCCCCGAGAACCGCCCAAGAGACCAAATTTTACACCGATCGGTGAACCTTATTCCAGTTTGTTCCCGAAACTCGTTCAGATGAATTTGCTGCAGCCTATTCCCCAAAACAGGCAAAACCCCGAGTCTTCATCTTATCAACGAGGGGTCCATTGTGCTTACCATTCAGGAGCCGAAGGGCATAGTACTGATAACTGCTGGACATTGAAGAAGGCTGTGGAAGATTTGATTGAACAAGGGAAAATAGTGTTGAGGGATGAAGAAGCCCCGAATGTGACTAATAACCCGTTGCCCGCTCACAACAATGGGCCGGTAATCGGTATGATTTGTGAAGACAGGGAGTTTGATCCAGCTTTGAAAGCCATAGTTGCTATTGCCGATGCAGAAAAGAAGCCCAAGTTACCCCCGAAGCAAGGAAAAGGGGAGAGGGAGAACAAAACTGTCAAAACTGAACTTGAAAAGAAACCTGAGACAAAAGTAGAAATGAACTCTCTTAAGAATGGAATTCTCTATGTTCCGCGAGGACGCCAAGAAAAACCATTGGTTGTCACTATTCCGAGGAGAGCTGAGATAAAAGGGGAAGCACCAATATATGTACCAAAAGGAGCCTATGTGGTACGGGGGACAATTAAACCGCCTCGGCTGAGTGAGCCAGTGGTTATTGGACGCGTACCACAGAAGCCAATGACAGACCCCTCTACAGTACCATGGAACTATCAGCAAACAGTGGTCACATACAAGGGCAAAGAAATTTCGGGGGAACTCCCAGGGAAGAACTCTGTTGAGAAATATTCGAATGTGCAGGAAGTGAACAATGCCGCTCGGCAGCGTTTTCCGTCCAAGAGGCCAGTGAGTGCTGAAGAAGCAGAAGCCTTCTTCCAGAAAATGAAGATGCCTGATTATGAGACAGTGGATCAATTAAGAAAGTACCCTGAACAGGTGTCCCTGCTCTCATTAGTGACAAAATCCGCCGAACATCAGAAGATCTTGATGAAAACTTTGAATGAGGCATACGTGCCAATTGAAGCTTCAGTCGAGCAGCTCGAAAGGATGACGGAAAGGTTTTTTGCCATCAACCAACTCTCTTTTAGTAAGAATGACTTGCCTCCTGAAGGCGCAGCCCACAACAAAGCCTTGCATCTGACCGTCAAGTATGAGGGTTACTATGTCAAACGAGTCATGGTGGATGGAGGATCGGGGGTTGACATCTGCCCACTCTCCACATTGCAGAGGATGGAGATCGGGACAGAAAAGATTCGCCCGAATAATGTTTGTGTAAGGGCTTTTGATGGTATTAAGAGGGATACCATCGGTGAAATCGACATGATATTGACCATAGGACCGGTAGACTTCGAGGTGACCTTCCAGGTGTTGGACATGGATACATCTTACAACTTCCTTCTGGGGTGGCCTTGGATCCATGCTGCAGGAGCTGTGCCCTCTACTCTCCACCAAATGGTAAAATTCGAGTACGAAGGTCAGGAAATCGTGGTCCACGGAGAAGACGAGCAATCTATCTATCGTGATCCATCTATCCCATGTTTGGAGGCAAGGGAAGGAAGTGAGCATATTGTTTACCAAGCCTTTGAGATTGTGGTAGCAGATCAGCACGAGGAAGGGAATCCTTGTCCTCAGCCTTTCCTGTCTAACGCTTCAATCATGGTGGCCAGAGAAATGATTAGACATGGTTTCAGGCCAGGAAAAGGGTTGGGAAAAGCCTTACAAGGAATATCTGAGCCAGTAACTCTACCCGCAACAGAAAAGTTCTTCGGAGTAGGCTTCCACCCTACCCCAGATGATGAGAAATGGGCTGAAGAAAGAAAGAAAGAAGGATGGGTTCTGCCACAGCCATTGCCATATCTCTACGATACTTTTGTCAAGACCAAGTATGGCAAAGAAAAGGATGACGAGTTGTTCACAGTTGAGGAAATCGAAGACATATGTGGAGCTATGAGGCAAATGCTTTATGAAACCAACATGGTCCAACCAGGAGAAGGGACTAGCACCGCTGAAATGCTCTATATGGGGCCAGATGCTAAACTCCAAAACTGGAAGGCTACGCCATTCCCGATTAGGCGAGAGTCCCGGTAGACTAGCCCTGCCACCTTTTCTACATCTCGAGTTATTTCAGGGTGTAGCTCGGGTGTCTTTTTAGTTTCATGTCTTTTAAATTCCTGAATGTAAACCCTGTTATCTTTCCAATTCCAAGAAATGAAATCAATATTTCATCGTCCATCTTTCTTTTCTTTCTAATTTTGGATTGTTTTTCCTTTTTCATCTTTTCTTTTCAGTTATAATAATGCAGCTTTAAATAACATGACATGCTTGCGGACTCCATGCCCGGACTCAAACACGTTGTTTAATTGTGAAATAATGAATCAAGAACCGGAATACGATGAGGAAGAGGCTTTTAGGGAGATCAACCGAGAATTGGAACAATTCGAGAACAAACCTAAGCCAAACCTGAATGACACTGAACCGGTTAATTTAGGAACGGCCGAAGAAATAAGGGAAACCAAAATAAGCATTCACACAGATCAACACACTCGAGATGCAATAATTCAGCTCCTGTTCGAATTCAAAGATGTGTTTGCTTGGTCGTATGACGACATGCCAGGACTAAGTATGGACCTAGTGGTGCACAAATTGCCGATCTACCCTGATTGTCCTCCAGTACAGCAAAAGCAAAGGAAGTTCAAAACTGATATCAGTGATAAGATCAAAGAAGAAGTCACAAAACAGTTGAAGGCAGGGGTAATTAGAGTGGTCCGATATACCACGTGGTTGGCCAATGTGGTTCCAGTACCCAAGAAAGATGGGAAAACCCGGGTGTGTGTAGATTACNGTTCAAAACTGATATCAGTGATAAGATCAAAGAAGAAGTCACAAAACAGTTAAAGGCGGGGGTAATTCGAGTGGTCCGATATACCACGTGGTTGGCCAATGTGGTTCCAGTACCAAAGAAAGACGGAAAAACCCGGGTGTGTGTAGATTACCGAGATTTGAACAGGGCAAGTCCCAAAGATAATTTCCCGTTACCTAACATTCACATCCTTGTTGATAACTGCGCCAAACATGAAATACAGTCTTTCGTGGACTGTTACGCAGGATATCACCAAGTGTTGATGGATGAAGAGGATGCCGAAAAGACAGCTTTCACTACACCATGGGGAACCTACTGTTATCGGGTCATGCCGTTTGGGCTGAAGAATGCTGGGGCAACTTATATGAGGGCCATGACCACCATCTTCCACGATATGATGCATCAAGAAATAGAGGTGTATGTGGATGATGTAATCGTCAAATCCCGAACTCAGAACGATCACGTTCGAGATTTGAGAAAGTTCTTTGAACGGTTGCGCAAGTATGATCTGAAGTTGAATCCAGCTAAATGTGCTTTTGGAGTCCCATCGGGCAAGCTTTTGGGTTTCATAGTCAGCAGGAGAGGTATTGAGTTGGATCCAACAAAGATAAAGGCCATTCGAGATTTACCTCCTCCAAGAACTAAGAAGGAGGTGATGAGTTTATTGGGCAGGTTAAACTATATCAGTCGGTTCATCGCTCAATTGACTACCACCTGTGAGCCTATATTCAAGTTATTGAAGAAAGATGCGGCTATCAAGTGGACGTCCGAATGTCAAGAGGCCTTCGATAAAATCAAGGAATATTTGTCAAATCCTCCAGTATTGGTCCCACCGGAGCAGGGACGACCTCTCTTCTTGTATCTGACAGTGTTGGAAAATTCTTTTGGCTGTGTCCTCGGGCAGCATGACATAACTGGAAGGAAAGAGCAGGCAATTTACTATCTAAGCAAGAAGTTTACTGGCTACGAGGCCAAATACACCTTGTTGGAAAGAACATGCTGCGCTCTGACGTGGGTTGCCCGAAAGCTGAGACATTATCTTCAAGCCCATACCACCTATCTAATAACCAGGTTGGATCCTTTGAAATACATATTCCAGAAACCGATGCCCACTGGGAGGTTGGCAAAATGGCAAATCTTGCTCACTGAATTTGACATAGTCTATGTTACTCGCACGGCAGTGAAAGCCCAGGCTTTGGCGGATCATTTGGCTGAAAACCCGGTCGACGAGGAATATCAACCGTTAAGCACCTATTTCCCAGATGAGGAAGTGAACTCGCTGGAAGCCATCTCTAAGGACACTCGGGCTTGGAAAATGTTCTTTGATGGAGCAGTAAATGCGAGAGGTGTAGGTATTGGGGCGATCTTAATATCACCCAATGGCCAACACTACCCGGCTACAGCCAGGCTCCGTTTCTTTTGCACAAACAATACAGCTGAGTATGAAGCCTGCATCATGGGCATGAACATGGCAATTGACCAAGATGTTGAAGATTTATTAATCATGGGGGACTCTGACTTGATTATCCGACAAGCCCAAGGAGAATGGGAAACTCGAGATGTTAAGCTCATTCCTTATCGACAGCATGTGGAAGATCTCACCAAACGCTTCAAGTCGGTAGAATTCAGGTATATCCCTCGGTGTCATAATGAACTAGCCGATGCACTTGCCACTCTAGCTTCAATGTTGCCTTACCCAGGCAATGCCCATATTGACCCTTTAGAGATTCAAATCAAAGAAAAGCACGGGTATTGTAATACAGTTGAGGTGGAACCAAGTGGTCAGCCCTGGTATCATGATATCAAGAGATTTCTGAAAACACAGGAATACCCTGAGCAGGCCACCGGAGATCAGAAGAGAACCATTAGACGACATGCGAGTGGTTTCTTTTTAAGTGGTGATGTTTTGTATAAAAGAACCCCGGACCTCAACTTGCTAAGATGTGTTGACGCCGAAGAAGCTGGAAGAATTATGCATGAAGTGCACGCAGGAGTGTGTGGACCTCATATGAATGGTTATGTGATGGCAAAGAAAATTTTGCGAGCCGGGTATTACTGGATAACCATGGAGAAGGACTGTTTCAGTTTTGTTCGGAAATGTCATCAATGCCAGGTGCACGGCGACTTGATTCATGCACCTCCGACAGAACTCCATCCGATGTCAGCACCTTGGCCGTTTGTCGCTTGGGGCATGGATGTCATTGGGCCGATCGAGCCGAAAGCTTCGAATGGGCATAGGTTCATACTGGTAGCAATCGATTATTTCACAAAATGGGTTGAAGCCATCACCCTCAAGTCAGTCACCAAGAAAGCCGTGGTAGACTTTGTGCACTCCAACCTCATTTGCCGCTTTGGCATTCCTGCAATTATTATTACCGACAATGCAGCTAACTTGAACAGTCGCTTGATGGAGGAGTTATGTGAACAATTCAAGATAACGCATAGAAACTCAACTCCCTATCGGCCAAAAGCCAATGGTGCTGTCGAGGCAGCAAATAAGAACATCAAGAAGATTTTGAGGAAGATGATTCAAAGCTCCCGGCAATGGCATGAAAAGTTACCCTTCGCATTACTTGGATATCGCACCACAGTGCGTACATCAATTGGAGCAACACCGTACTTGTTAGTGTATGGTACCGAAGCAGTCATACCTGCAGAAGTGGAAATTCCTGCACTCCGGATAATCGTTGAGGCGGAGATTGAGGACAGTGAATGGGTTAAAACCCGACTAGAGCAATTGTCATTAATTGATGAAAAACGGATGGCCGCGGTTTGTCACGGACAGCTGTACCAACAAAGAATGGCCCGTGCCTATAATAAGAAAGTGCGTCCCAGGAATTTTGAAGTGGGACAGCTGGTACTCAGACGCATTCTCCCTCATCATCAGGAAGCAAAAGGGAAGTTTGCCCCTAATTGGAAAGGTCCATACATCATCCGGAAAATATTGCCAAGAGGAGCACTGTATCTGGGAGACATCGAAGGGAATGATCCTGAGACAGCAGTCAACGCAGATGCGGTAAAAAGGTACTACGTCTAATCCTCATTCGGCGACGGCTTTTGTGCAATTGAGATGACGAAGGCTTTTCTTCTCGCTATCCAAACACTATCAACCCTTCGTAAACCCATTTTGAGCCGGTTACTCTCCTTTGGCTACCCTCTTTGGAACCCAGAAGTAAAAAAAAAAAAAAGAAAAAGAAAAAGAAAAAGAAAAAGAAAAAAAAAAGAGAAGAGAAAAATATATATGAAAAAAAATATGATGAAAGGAAAAAGAAAAACAAAAACAAAAACAAAAACAACCAAAAACAAAAGCGGCCTGAACTACGTTTGACTTGATCCTGAAAAGGTACGTAGGCAGCCTCTCTCTGGGGTTCAGTCACACTAAAACAAAAATCCCAATTCCCCCAAGAGTTGAAACTGGGGCAGATGATATAATGGTTCGGCCATGAATCCGCCGAAATGGTTCCAAAGTTGTAGTTCCACCCAAAATCCTTTTTATCCCAAAGCCTTGTCCAAGTCCTTCCGATCAATTGGCAAGGGCAGGGAAGTGGCAAACATCGTTGTTGAAATCTGACACAATGCCAATCGAGAGAAATAAAACGAGAGAGTCTTATTGGTGAAAACCTTCGGGCGCCATAAGGCGATGGTGAGTAGAGAAATTAAAAATGAGAGAGTCCGCTTGGTGAAAACTTGTAAAGAGCACCATCGGGCGGCGGTGAGAAGAGAAATAAGAGAGGTCGATTGGCGAAAACCCGCAAAGGGCGCTGTCGGCCGAAAAGAAGACATCTCGCCACTCAAAGAGTCCTAGCAAGGTTCCCTGGTTTTGAAATACTGATTATGGGTTCACGAGAAGCCAAAAGTTTATGTGGGTCAGGCATCCAGTCCAAGAAGCATGTCATGATTATTTAAAGCCAACATGCATACCCCAGATAAGTCCTTCTTTTCCCGAAAGGGATGCTTCTCTTTACACTCATCTGTTTGCCTTTCTGCATACTTCTCTTTGAATCCCTTTCGGTTTAACTCTGATTCCGTAACTAACGCAAAGAAAAGGTGGCAGAACCGGTTTCACAGGGCTCCGCCTGGTCAGAGTCAAAGAAATACCCAGCCTCAGCGAGTGCGTCAGGCCCATCTCGACTGACCATGGTGTTTAATGCTTTCAAAGCAAAAACATTGAAAAAGGGAAGTCCAAGGCAAAAGTCCCAAGGACAGAATAAAGTGAAAAGGCTAGAGCCCATACGGGCGAGTTATCATGAAGTCCTAAGGTTGAACCCGGTCAGTTTTGAAAAGAGATTCACTCTCAAGGCAAGCGAGCAGCAAGTTCTCAACGGAAATGGGGGCCGGGATCAAGCAATTGAGATGATCAAGGCCACAAAACCAACCACCGTTTCAAGCTAACAAATTGTTCTTTGTTGAAACCAGGTTTAATTCGAAGCAACCATGCAAGAAGCAGGTGCAGTCCAAAAGGAAATGAAGTGCGCGAGCGCTGAAACAGCTTTGCAGCAGGAAAACGACCAAAAAGGAAGTTTACCCCCCCCCCCCCCCCCCAAATTCTTTAATGCATTTTGCTAAATAAAAGGAAAACATAAAAGAGGAAAACAAAAGAGGAAGAAAAAAAAAAGAGAAGAAATAAAAATGAAAATCCCAAAAAAAAAAAAAAAAAAAAACAAATCATGGTAGCGTTAGGAT
>NW_017684420.1:0-2864 GCF_001879085.1 Nicotiana attenuata
AATCCCCTATTTAAATAATTTCAGTAAATCAGGTAAAACAACAAGTAAATTGTAAGTAGAAATCTGCCCCTCGGGCCCAGTATCACTTGCTCAGAACAGTATCAGCCCCTTGGGCTCAGTATCACATCACTCAGAACAGTATCAGCCCCTCGGGCTCAGTATCACATCACATGGGTACCCGCGCTCACTGGTGGGTGTACAGACTCCGGGAGGGGCCCCTTACGGCCCAAGCGCATTATCAAGCCACCTCGTGGCAGATAAATCAAGGCCTGAAAGCCTTCTCACATCACACTCGAGGCCTGAAAGCCTTCTCACATCACACTCGAGGCCTAAAAGCCTCCTCACATATCACTCGAGGCCTGAAAGCCTCCTCACAATACACTCGAGGCCTGAAAGCCTCCTCACATCACGCTCAAGGCCTGAAAGCCTCACTCAGTCCAGAATATATCATAAGCCCCTCGGGCATCAATAAAATAATAGTTCTCAGCCCAGACAACAGTGAAATATCACTAAAGTCTCAAAATTCAATTAAAATGGCTGAGTTTGCAAAACAGTATGTTCGTTAGGACTGAGTTCAAATAACGTGTCAAAATAGTGAGGAAATAGTGATAACAATCCCCGAAGGATTTAAATAATCGGCATTAAGCCCAAAACATGGCAATAAGCCCAAATCACGATGATAATCAAATTAACTTAGTCAAATACGCGGTAAAATATCAAACGGGGCGGACCAAGTCACAATCCCCAGTAGTAAACAACCCCGCGCTCTCCATTAAGCGCATATTTCACCTCAATATAGCACTACGTTGTGCAAATCCGGGGTTTCAAACCCTCAGGATATCATTTACTATCATTACTCACCTCAAGCCGGCCAAATCCTAGCTCGCTATGCCCTTGCCTCGAAAATCGACCTCCTCACGCGTCGAATCTGATCAAAATCACAACGAATACGTCACAATAGGCTAAGGGAACATAACCCAATCAAAAAGACTCGAAAAATATCGAAAATCACGAAATTGGCAAAACCCGAGCCCCGGGCCCACCTCTCGAAAAATCAGAAAATTAACATCACCGGATTCCTCATCTCGCCACAAGCCTATACATATTAAAATTACCAAAATCGGAGTCAATTTGACCCCTCAAATCCCACTTTGAAATACCAAATTCCCAAGCCCTAGCTTTACCCTCTTTTGATGAATTTCCGTAAATTTCAATATAATTTCTACCATTAATTCATGTATTTAGGTCAAGAAATTCACCTCCAATCACACCTAGTCGAAATCCCCTTCAAATTCCGTCCAAGAGCTCTCAAGGTTGCTTAAAAATGGTGGAAATGGACTTAAGCTTGCGGGACAAAATGAGCTTTAAAAAAAACCCTCTGATAAAAGTGATTTTCGCATCTGCGGTTCCTTTACCGCATCTGCGACTACCGCTTCTGCGGTTTTTCACCCGCTTCTGCGGAACTCCCAAACTTGCCCAGGACCACTTCTGCGGTCAGGTATCCGCATTTGCGGACACCGCATCTGCGCTCCATGTTCGCTTCTGCGGAGAATGCCATTCCCTTAACTCCCGCTTCTGCGATCACACTACCGCACCTGCGGAAACAGCAAACCTCCTCAAGACTTGCACCTGCGTCCAATCCCTCGCATCTGCGGAACCGCATATGCGGCCCTTTTTCCGCAGATGCGGAAACACCAGATATCAGCAAATTTCAGAATTTTACCAAGTCCAAAATCATCCCGATAGCCATCCGAAATCACCCTGAGGCCCCCGGGACCTCAACCAAAAGTGCCAACCCAACCTAAAACATTATTCAAACTTGCTCCAATCATCAAAACACCAATAATAACACCAAAACCATCAAATCACATCGGATTCAAGCCTAAGTTCTTCTAAAACTTCCGAATTACGCATTTGATCAAAAACCCGACCAACACACCTCCGAATGATCTGAAATTTTGCACACACATCCAAAATCACCTAACGAAGCTACACCAACTCTCGGAATTCCATTCCGACCCTCGGATCAAAATCTCACCTACCAACCGGAATTCGCCAAAATACTAACTTCGCCAATTCAAGCCTAATTCTACACCGGACCTCCAAAATAAGTTCCGATCACACTCCTAAGTCACAAATCATCCCCCGAAGCTAACCAAATAGCCGAAAATCACATCCGAGCCCTCTAACTCATAGGTCAACATCCGGTTGACTTTTCCAAAACAAGCCTCCCTTAAGGAGACTAAGTGACTCATTTCCATCTGAAACCAATCCAATTCAACTCGTTCACCCAAGACTCTTATAATACAGCATAAGGAAGCAGAAAATGGGGAAAATGGGGCGGTAACTCACGTGACGACGGGCTGGGTCATCACAGTTACTAACTACATATCAGTCTATCTATATATTACAAAGAGGGCAAACGCATAAGTTTTTAATTTGGTGTAAAATAATGAGTAAATTTTTATAAATAGGTAGATTATCAACTGGTTGAATTACCCTTCGCATGGGTAAATACGATTAGATGAAGTTAGACTCAAACATGATTCTCGATGATTGGGTATTCTAAAATAGCTATGAATTAGCCTAAATAAGAAAATTAACATGAGATCGATATTATGTAATTATAGATTGATTGGAGGAATTTGTACGAGTTGCTTGAGGTGAAGCAGTTGGTATTTCGGCACGAGTACTGTGAGTAGCAATCTTACCGCAATTTGTGTTTTCATAACTTGCATGATTTACACATGATTTTTAATATGAATATGTTACCAATTATTTTGAGTTGCATGTGAGACAAGTCTTTTACTCGATATGATACCGAAATAGTTATTTGAGATGAATACCGTGGTTTTAAATATTTT
>NW_017684420.1:4773-7580 GCF_001879085.1 Nicotiana attenuata
ATTACCGTTATAGCCCTCGCTAGTGGGAAGGTAGAACTAGCATACCGTTACAGATTTCCCTCGAGTAGGTACTACCGTTATATTTGACTTCTTGCGAAGAAGTCCACGGTTATACCGATTACATGATCCGTTCATTGAAACCTCCCAAAATGTGAATACTGATATTATACAGTGGTTACCAAGCTTATTACTGAATTGTTAATTATATTATACTACAAGAAAAGTGTGAGGAGACTGAAATTTTTTTTATTATTTCTGAAAGGGCATTTTTATGTATTTTCTCTTTGAGATACTAGCATGTTTCTAACTTGTCCCCAAATAAAAACGGTTGTGGTTAAGTGTTATTACTCACTGAGCTAGCGACTCATTCCCCGCTAATTGTTTTTTACAGAGACAGCAGTAGACGCGGGCGAGGATTTTGTTAATTAGAGCGCACAGGTTGATAGTTCTTGGTGAGCCTTGCACTTGTTCGCGTGGGCGGAGATTTTATTATATTATTATACTCTTTTCTTTGAATTCTTAGAGTCGCTCCATAGTCATTCTTTTAGTGTCATGAGTATTATTTTGTTGTTAGTCTTATGTTGAGTATCGTTCTCATTTATCAAAGTTGGAGATAAATTAGTATTTCTGGTGGTTACTTGGTGGTTTTGTTATGATGGAGACTTGTATTGGTTAATTGACAAGTTGACAATTGTTTGGTATGATATTAGGATGTTTGGTTGCTGATTTGAGACAGGGAAATTTTTGGGATAGTCCAAAAACAGGGGAAACTCTGTCCGATTTTCTGTAAAATACCGATGAGGCTTACTTGGGGGCACTTGCTCCTAGACAGGATGCTCAAGCATCGAATGCAGTGGTTACAGGTATTCTTTCTGTCTGTTCATTTGATGCACTTGCGTTGATTGATCCGGGATCTACTCACTCCTATGTCTCCTCGTACTTTGCTTTGAGATTTAGTAGACAGCCCGAGCTATTGAATGATCCTTTTCTAGTTGCTACTCCTGTTGGAGAGTCTCTATTAGCTGAATAAGTGTATCGTGCTTGTCAGATTCGGGTTGAGGGTAGAGATACTCTAGCTGACCTTATTGTACTTGATACGATTGACTTTGACATGCTGATGGAAAATGGATTGGTTATCTTCTTGCTATGCTATAGTCGATTGTCATGCAAAGATAGTTAAGTTTGAGATACCAAATGAACCCAATTTTATTCTAAGAGGGAGTCAGGTTCCAGAGGCTTGCAAAATTGTATCTTTTATGAAGGCTCAACGACTTCTGAAGAAAGGTTGCTTGGGTCTCTTAGCTATTGTAAATGATACAAGAAAGGAAACAGTTAGTATAGAAAATGTACCCGTAGTGAGAGAATTTTCTGATGTATTTCCTGAGGATTTACTAGGATTGCCTCCAATACGAGAAATAGACTTTGGTATTGATTTGCTACCTGACACACAACCCATATCGATACCCCCATATCGAATGGCACCAGCAGAGTTGAGGGAGCTAAAGCAACAGTTACAAGATTTGTTAGATAAGGGTTTTATTAGACCTAGTGTATCACCATGGGGTGCACCAGTACTGTTCGTAAAGAAGAAAGACGGATCCCTGAGAATGTGCATTGACTACCGGCAGTTGAACAAGATAACGATACGCAATAAATATCCTTTGCCTCGTATAGATGACATGTTTGATCAGTTACAAGGAGCTGCCCACTTTTCAAAGATTGACCTCCGTTCTGGTTATCATCAACTTAGAATCAAAGATGAATATTTCTAAGACTGCTTTCAGAACTCGATACGGGCACTATGAGTTCCTAGTGATGCCTTTCGGACTGACAAATGCTCCAGCTGCATTCATGGATTTAATGAATAGGGTGTTCAAGCCGTTTCTAGATAGATTTGTAATAGTATTTATTGATGATATTCCGATATATTCTCGTAGCCAAGGAGAACACGAGGATCATCTCAGGTCTGTGTTGCAGACCTTGCGAGAACATTGGCTTTATGCTAAGTTCTCGAAGTGCGAATTTTGGCTAGACTCGGTATCATTTCTGGGGCATGTTGTTTCCAAAGATGGAATTATGGTAGATCCTAAGAAGACTGAAGCTGTGCATAAATGGCCCAGACCTACTTCTCCTACTGAGATTCGCAGTTTTTTAGGCTTAGCATGCTATTACAGGCGTTTTGTGCAGGATTTCTCCAGAATAGCAGCGCCGCTGACCAAGCTAACACATAAAAATGTAAAGTTTTAGTGGACGGAGGAATGTGAGCAGAGCTTTCAAAAAGTCAAAACATGTTTGACGACTGCACCAATATTAGCCTTGCCATCAGGTTCTGGAGGATTTACAGTATTCTGTGATGCCTCGAGGGTGGGATTAGGATGTGTTCTCATGCAAAATGGTCGTGTTATAGCTTATGCTTCAAGACAATTGAAGAATCACGAGCAAAACTATCCTACACATTATTGGAGATGGCTGCAGTGGTATTTGCTCTAAAAATTTGGAGGCATTATCTATACGGCGAAACTTGTGAGATTTACACCGACCATAAAAGTCTGAAGTATATCTTTCAGCAGAGAGATCTGAATCTTCGGTAGCGTCGTTGGATGGAACTACTCAAAGACTATGATTGTTCTATTTTGTATCATCCTGGAAAAGCCAATGTGGTGGCTGATGCATTGAGTAGAAAATCTATGGGGAGTTTGGCACGTATAGCCCCTGCAAAGAGACTTTTGGCCAAAGATATTCAGAGACTAGAAGATACAGGTATCAGATTTAGTGTCGGAAATTCAGAGGCATTGTTGGCTTGTGCT
>NW_017684421.1:0-5590 GCF_001879085.1 Nicotiana attenuata
AGTTTGACTCTCTATGCTTTTGATATTACTTCGTCATCTTTATCTTGATAGTTTACTATCATATCTTGTTCAATTTATTTGACCAGTAGGTGTCTTGACTGTTCCTCGTCACTACTCCACCGAGGTTAGTATTGATACTTACTGGGCACCGCTGTGGTGTGCTCATACTACACTTCTGTACATTTTTGTACAGATCCAAGTGTTGATCTATAGTAGCTGTGTGGATCGTCGCGGTGGAGACTCAAGGTAAACCTGCTGCTGCGTTCGCAGGCCTTGGAGTCACCTACATTTGTACTTATTTCCATTGGTTCCTCTTGTTCTGGAACAATGATGTATTTATTAGGTATAACTACTTCTAGAAAGGCTTATGACTTTTACTACCGGTTTTGGAAATTGTAATTGTTCAGAGTTATCCAATTTGAAGTTAGTGAATATCAATGTTATTTCTGTTAATGCTAGGCTTACCTAGTTTAGAGACTAGGTGCCATCACGACTCCTCGGAGGGATTTTCGGTCGTGGCAAGTTGGTATCAGAGCTCTAGGTTCATAGGTGCTACGAGTCATAAGAAGGTTTAGTAGAGTCTTGCAGATGGGTACGGAGACGACTGTACTTATCTTCGAGAGGCTACATAACTATTACGAAATTCCACTTCTTTCATTCCTTATCGTGCGATATTGATTCAGCTCGAAGCATATAACGTATGTTCCTTTACACCCACTCGTGTATGATATTGCACTCTCAGTGTCCTCTATGCGCCAGTGGTTCGTGATGCTACAGACGGGCTACGAGGGAGTCAGGGATGCTCATACATTGTCTCAACGTGACGTCCAGACTGAAGGTACAGAGGTATTGAGAGACTATTCAATTTTTCATGTGGAGGTGCACCGGGTTCCAGCATCTGGTTGATGAGTGCGAGCTTGAGAAGGTTTAATTGGTTGGCTAGTCGTTGAGATTATGGCAAGGTCACGAGGTGGATGTTGATTGAGGATGGTTGGTGGTATTGGAGTATCTTGTGATTGGTGTTGTGCGAGCTATGAGGATTAGTTTTGCGGATCATCAGATGTTGTTTTCTATGGCTTCGCGCCATGTGGAGGAGCCCACTAGCGGCTTTCAAATTGCAGAGTTAGATTTACATCAGTTTTGGCATGAGGTATACATGTATGTGGTATTGGAAGGTTTTCGAAATTTATATATGACTAAGGTCTGAGATCTAGCATGGGATGATATTAGGGCTTACAGTGTTTCTGCGTCATTAATGAATCTACATTCCAGTATCAAAGGGGAGTCGGAGAAACAACTTCAGATTCACAGAAGGTCTATTCAGCGTGGGCATCGTGGTTGCGGCAGAACGGGATGCTTCAGAGAAACTATGGTGGTTTATGAGCTTCTGGGCTATGTGGTTAGTGTTAGGATCATCTGTATTTGGTCCTTTTGAATGGGGATTCTGTACTAGCATATGTGGTAGTACTCTTGGATTAGACGGTTTGTGTGACTCGGTTGAATTGGGAAGATGCGGTCCTAATGGCTTAGTTATGTGCAGGCGGACTTCAGAGGGTTCTCGATGGTTTTGGCAACGGCTTGAGTTGGCTGGCTACTATGGGCATAAGGAATATGTTGTACATTATGGTTTTCTCCTGGATGGATATCAGAATTTAACAGAATGTTGGCATTATTGGATGGCGTATGTGAAGAGCGTGCATTTTGAAAAGGACCTTGCGTTTTGGGTTGTGGGTGCATGACTAGGTGGCATGGTGATTACTGGGTTTTTCGAGGTTCATGGTTTGTTACGCAGCCGGAAATTCTATATGGGTTCTTCGGCGGGATGTTGGGATGTGAGTGATGTATCAGCCATTTGATTTGCGTAGTTCAGTTCGGGTATGAAAATTTTAGTATTCCTGAGGTTTTGGGGCTAGATGCCCCCATATGCGGGCTATTTCTTGTTTGCGGATTGTGAAGGAATGTTGACAGTGGGATGATTGATAGCATACATTATCAATAGGCTGCTACGGACTTTTGGAATGATATTTACCACTTTGGAAATGATCAGGATGTGGGTTGGGGGTTATTTGGAATCTCAGCGAGAATATGTATTTTGTATCAGTTCAAGTTTGCGTGCTCTTGTGAGATTGCTATCACGGATATGTTACCGGGCAGAATGGACATTAATTGTGCCCTTGGCCTATGTTATGTGCTACTCTCTTATGTTGTGATGGGCTGCGAGATTGCATGATTATTCTCCATGCATGTTGTAATTCCGTTCAGGCCTTATGGCGATGTGGGCGAGATAGCCCTCGTGATGTTGATTTGCTCATTGCACCTTAGTCGTGCTAGCTTTCTTCCATTTTTATTTATTTATTTCTATTCATTTTCTCACAGTTATACTTGTGCACTCTGTTGTGCTTGATATCAGTATTCATATGATTAGTGAACCCGAGCATTTTGGCTTGATGGGTATTTGGGAGCGGGCTGCACGCCGCAGCGGATGTTATGTAAAATACCTTATCCTTGTGTTTGTTGGTGTTTTGTTTCCCTCTGTGGGATGAGTTAATGAGAACTATACTTTTGTTGTTACACATGTTTTACTTGTTAGATAATTCTTATACCTTGCTTTCTTTTTTATTTGTGCTGCATAAATGAGTTATTGTTGGTTTGGTGTGCGAGTTGTGTGTGGTGTGAGAATCTGTGTGGTTCCATGATGAGTTGTTAGTTGGGTTGCTTGTATTGGCTGAAAGGAGGTTCTTAGATCTGAGATTAGCACTATCGTGTTGGGGGTGAAGAGTGTTTGGAAGTATGAGGTTGCTTCTGCTAAGATTTGGGCAATGGCCCTTTATGGGCGAGAGAGCTTCTTGACTTGTTGAATTTATGGGCGGCTATGAGTTTCCGCGTGTGTCTTTATCATGAGCAGCGATGTGGAGGTCCGGAACAAAGTTATATTCAAGGTGAAGTGTATTGCCGGCATCCAGGATATCATTGAGCGGCTATGGTGGTCAGAAGGAATTGCTTCGGGAATTTGAGCTATGTGGAACGGCATGTGATTGTATTCTGGATTGGAATTTTTGGCTCGATTCAGCTTGTTCAGGTTCATAGAGTGTGATGATGTGGGATTCGAGTTCTATGGTGAATTTGAGAAGTTGAGGTTTGGGTTCTGTCCTAAGGTTATGGACTAAGGAAGAAGTGAGACCTTCAGTTAAGTTGCACTGTCAATCCTACATAGGTTTGGGTGATGGGGAATCACCCTCGGATGTATGTATGTTGAGCTTATGCAGTGGTTCGATGGCTTGGGAACGACTCCGGACACGTTCGAGGACGAACGTATGTTTAAGTGGAGGAGGATGTAACGACCCGACTAGTCGTTTAGAGCAATTGCGTCCGGTTTGGCAGTTTTAGGTCATGAGCAATTTCATATCATGTGTATCGACTTGCGTGCATGGTTGGATTCTGTTTCCGGATGAATCGGAGTCGAATTGGAAGAAGGAATCTAGTTTTGGACGCTTAAGCGGTGAGAATTTTACCGGAATTTGACTTTTGAGTAATCGGCTCCGTAATGAGTTTTGGATGATCTCAGTAGCTTCGTATGGCAATATTTGACTTAGGCGTGGGTTCGGATTCGTATTTGGAGACCCGTAGGGTAATTTGAGGCATTTCAGCGAAAATTGGAAAAGGTTGAAGTTTGGAAAATGGAGAGGTTTGACCGAGAGTTGACTTTGGTGATATCGAGGTCGGAATGCGATTCCGAAAATTGGAACAGCTTCGTCATGTCATTTCTGACTTGCATGCAAAATTTGAGTTCATTCCAAATTGATTTGATATGTTTCGGTGCAAATTATAGAATTTGAAAAATTCATAAACTCATAATTCGATTCGAGGTGCGATTCGTAGTTTTGATGGTGTTTGATGTGATTTGAGTCCCCGAGCAAGTCCGTGTTATGATACAGGACTTATTGGTATATTCGGACAAGGTCCCCAGTGGCTCGGATGAGTATCGGATAGGGTTCAGATCGTTTGGCACTTGTTGAAGCTGCTGGAATTTGTGCAACTGTTTTTGGCAGCGACTTGTGCAATCACGGAGCTGACTTTAGAAGCGTATATCGCGCAATCTATAAGGAATCTTGAAATTTACGAAACATGAAAGTTGTAGCCCTTGCATCCTAGTTTCCATAAGGCTAAACTTTTGATCATTTGGACATTCGTACAGAAAGCTATAATCGATTCAACAAAGGCTGGTAAATCTGTTTTGAAATTTTTCCAGAAATTTCTGATGGGAGGAGGCTACATTGGAAGCTTATATCTCAGAATCTCCACGGAATCTTAAAATTTGCGAAACATGAAAATTGTAGCCCTTGCACTCTATTTTCCAGAAATTCAAACCATTCATCATTTGGATATTTGTATAGAAAGTTATGATCGATCTACGAAGGCTGGTAAGGCTGTTTTTTTCTGAGACTGAGGCAAAATCGCATGTGTCAAATGCGATTTATAACCTGGACAGATTCTTAAAACGAGGGTTTCGGCCATTTTAATATATTTGAAGCTATGGAGCTCGGATTGAAGCAGTTTTTGATGCGATTTTCGCCATATGGATTGGGGTAAGTGTTCTATCCAAAAGTGATTATATTTCATGATTCCATGGTTATTTTCATCAATTATTAGTGAATCAAATAGAAGAAATCGGAGAAATTTGTAAAACTTTCAAAAACGAAAATTTTAGATTTGGAGGTCGATTCGTTATCGCAATTTGATTATTTTTGTATAGGTGAACTCGTATCGGAAAGGGTATTCGGTTAATGTAAATTTTGTCGGGTTCCGTGGAGAGGGCCCGGGGAGTTGACTTTTGTTGACTTTTTGCAAATTGTATAAGAATCATAGCTTTATTAATTGAAATTATTTTCACTTGCATTGTTTGATGTATTTAAGTCGTTTTTGGCTAGATTGAGCCAAGTGTTGATGAATTGTTAAAGGAAAAACTAAATTGAGTATTGAATTGGCCGGATCGAGGTAAGTATCTTGCCTAACCTTGTGTGGGAGACTCCCCCTTAGGATTTGAGTCCTCTATATTAATTGTAGGCCGTGCATGCGAGGTGACGAGTGCGTGCTCGGTGTTATTTGTGGAAAATTTGCCTTAAGGGATCTTAGGTCCTTATGTTTATTAATTTGGAAGTTTCCTAACGTAATTGGGTTTCCTATTTGCTAGTTTTACCTCTACATGCTCTATACGATGTTGTTAGCTTTTCTCTAACGCTTACTTGTGATTTGACCCTTATTTGCCATAAACAGAAGTGATTGCCTCCCTTATTGTTTTGATACTTCTTAATTGTAAGTTCCACTATTACTTTGTGCAAATATGCTATATGTCCAATTGTTGTGGTTGCCGGTGAAGTAATCACGTGCCATACATGTCTCGTTGTCATTGTAGAGGTTGTTGTATTCCTTTGATTTTGACGTGATGCTCTTGTTGTTGTGTACTCTTACTCTTGGTAGTAGAAATTCATGTAATTGAGTTGTTGATTTGTTGTTGTTGTTGATTTAAGCTATTGTCTGGTGGGATTGGGTTGCACGCCGCAACAGGAGGAATAAGGGTGATATATTGAGG
>NW_017684421.1:6483-7580 GCF_001879085.1 Nicotiana attenuata
ACTTTATTCAATGTTGTATTTTATTTGAAAAGGGTATTTTCTTCATCCAAATGATTTCTAAAAATAACTTCATCTTTTCTCGCTGATTTCCTTATTTAGTTTAGAAACTGTAATTTATTTTACGTTATATAAATGAGACTCCTTGAACATCTTAATTGCATTGGTTACGGACATTATGTACTGGTAGCACGTGAACTTTGTTGTGCAAAGTGAGATGGAAATATGTGGGCACATGGTGCCAAGTTTGTTAAAGGTTTGGGAGTTTTGATTATGATATAAGACTTCGAGGTTTGAGATGGTTGGAACTTGTGTAATAGAAATAAGGTGATTGATTGAGTTAACATCGTTGTTCTTATTTGAGCGCATTTTTACCTGTCTGTGTCCCAGCTATGTTGGTGTGAATTTACTTGGTTATATTTAGTTATTCCGTGTTTTCCTTTATTGTCTCTACTGTTGTAGTTTGACTCTCTATGCTTTTGATATTACTTCGTCATCTTTATCTTGATAGTTTACTATCATATCTTGTTCAATTTATTTGACCAGTAGTTGTCTTGACTGTTCCTCGTCACTACTCCACCGAGGTTAGTATTGATACTTACTGGGCACCGCTGTGGTGTGCTCATACTACACTTCTGTACATTTTTGTACAGATCCAAGTGTTGATCTATAGTAGCTGTGTGGATCGTCGCGGTGGAGACTCAAGGTAAACCTGTTGCTGCGTTCGCAGGCCTTGGAGTCACCTACATTTGTACTTATTTCCATTGGTTCCTCTTGTTCTGGAACAATGATGTATTTATTAGGTATAACTACTTCTAGAAAGGCTTATGACTTTTACTACCGGTTTTGGAAATTGTAATTGTTCAGAGTTATCCAATTTGAAGTTAGTGAATATCAATGTTATTTCTGTTAATGCTAGGCTTACCTAGTTTAGAGACTAGGTGCCATCACGACTCCTCGGAGGGATTTTCGGTCGTGGCAAGTTGGTATCAGAGCTCTAGGTTCATAGGTGCTACGAGTCATAAGAAGGTTTAGTAGAGTCTTGCAGATGGGTACGGAGACGACTGTACTTATCTTCGAGAGGCTACATAACTATTACG
>NW_017684422.1:0-768 GCF_001879085.1 Nicotiana attenuata
ATAATCTATAGTTACGACGTACCTTACGAAGTTACGTAAGTTGTAGTTACTTTAAATTTTCTTTTCTCGTTTTTTTTTTCTTTTTTTCTTTTTTTCGTTTTGGACACCTAAATTATACTACCACGTTGAGGTGTGCAACTTGTTTTAGCCATGCTCATATTTCTATCCATTAGATTAGTTGTGTCCCACATAGGGAAGAGTTACATATTTCAGGGATTTCATTCGTCGAAAAATTATATTATAAATAAAATAAAAATAATTTTGTTTGTATTTATATATATAAATCGTTGAAAATTTTCTAGTTTATTGGCAAAAATAGTTTAACATTTTCTATAAATCGTACGTTTGAATTCCAATTGTGTCATTCTTGCGTATTTTTTTCTAGAAGTGGAGCCTTGGCATAACTGGTTAAGTTACTGCCATGCGACCAGAAGGTCACGGGTTTGAGCTGTGAAAATAATTTCTTGTATAAATGCAGGGTAAGGCTGCGTACAATAGACCTTTGTGGTTCCGCCCTTCCCGGACCACGTGCATAGCAGGAGCTTAGCTGCTCTGTTTTTGCATATTTTTTTGCATATTTTATGTTGTTTAGAATTTTTGACTCTGCCACTTGTCCCACCATTTTACTCCCCTTTCAAATATAGAAAGAATGTCTTTGAAATACCAAAATCACAAAGAGAGTTTCATTCTTTCCGGTTAGCAAGATTTAGACAGCTTCTTCAATTACAGCTCTTCCCTTTGACATCTTTAAGTTTTAGCCTATATATA
>NW_017684422.1:3796-7580 GCF_001879085.1 Nicotiana attenuata
GTGACGAGTATCTATTACACCGGTGTCTAGCATGACCGTGGGTCCTTGTATGTACTTATCCTGATATTGTTATGACTCTTCCATGTTAATTGATGAATTCTATGAAATGTGAAGAGTATGAGGACTAATTATGAATTGTAAATTCTTTGGAGCGTTGGCTCGAACGATAAAAAGACTATTGAGTAAGAAATGAAAGAAATAGAAAGTGATATGATTAATCCCTTGCCGGGATGGTTTGAGTATATTGACTATCTCATTTGCTGGGATTTAGCTGTTAATTGTGTAATTCCCTTGCCGGGACATTTCTTATTATTTGTTTATCCCCTCGCCCCGTTTGGTTGTGATTACTGTTTGGGTGAGGAAGAGTGATAATGCACGAAGGGTCATTCCGTGCAATGCTTTGATTATATTTGCACGAAGGGTCATTCCGTGCCATGTTTTGATTATATTTGCACGAAGGGTCATTCCGTGCCATGCTTTGATTATATTTGCACGAAGGGTCATTCCGTGCCATGTTTTGATTATATTTGCACGAAGGGTCATTCCGTGCCATGCTTTGATTATATTTGCACGAAGATTCATTCCGTGCCATGTTTTGATTATATTTGCACGAAGGGTCATTCCATGCCATGTTTTGAATATTTACGCACGAAGGGACATTCCGTGCTCTGATTTGATTATAATTGCACGAAGGATCATTCCGTGCCATGATATGAGAGTTACGTGAGGGAAAGCACGAAGGGTGATGCTGTGCACTTTATTTGATTGCTTTTGGTGAGAATGAGAGTAAAAGCACGAAGGCTGATGCCGTGCAACTACTGATTTTCCTGCTCTCATTAATTATTGTTATTGCCCTGTTTCTTACGTAAATTGCTGACTTTATATCCGGACTGTACTCCCCCATAGTGCTCCCCTCCCTCTTAACTGTTTAATTGCTTTGTTTTTTCCTTTTATTGCATATAGATATTGAACTGCACAGGTTGGTTTGGTAGTCATGTCTAGCCTCGTCACTACTTCGCCGGGGTTAGGCCAGGCACTTACCAGCACATGGGGTCGGTTGTGCTGATGCTACACTTCTGTGCTCTTTTGCACAGATCACGGTACCGGAGCAGCTTTTGGACCACAACAGTAGTATATCGATCGGGAGCTGACTTCAGTCTAGGGACTTACGAGGTAGCCTAGCCGGCGTTCGCAGGCCGAAGTCCCTTTCTATATTTTCAGTTTGTTTTCATTGTACCGAGACAGACATTATGTATTTTCTATTCAGACTTGTTTGTAGCACTCTTCAGTGGTTTCGTGAGATAGTGACTCCAGTCTTGGGTGGAGAAATATTAAACTTCCGCATTTTGGGTTTTCAGTTATTTATGTTTTAAAGACTTCCGCTTATAGTTAAATGACTCGTTATTATTAAATTGTTGGGTTGTTATCAGAAAATGTTTAAATGCTTGGCTTGCCTAGTACCGACAGTAGGCGCCATCACGACTCCCGATGGTGGGAAATCCGGGTCGTGACACTATATAGGCTGAACTTTGAGTTTAATCGACAAAAGATCTGATTCAAGAATGCGCCGCGTGTCCGATGCGCTAAAAGCTGGGCACATAATTACCTTTGTGCCCTTTTTGTACAAATCGCTTGTCTCTTCTTCCGATGTCAATTTGTCTCTACAATTTTAGCTTCATCTTCAAGTCTTCTCTGACAGAATTCGTCTCATCCAAATTCGGTGGTACAGATTATTAAATTTCCAAGATTCAGTTTTCCTTCCAATGGATTCCTCATTCAATGTTAGATATTGAGTTAAAATTTGGGAGTTCTTCGGTAAATTTCTTTACCTTCTATCTCGAAATTTAGGAATTAAGCGCTGAAATGTATTGCACCTTATTAATTGACAGCTGCGTGTTTTCGATAATGGTACATTTTCTATATTCTTGGCATTCATAAGTCATTCATAAAGATAGATGTCAAGATATTGAAATAGCTTCTCTGGTAGTCATGATTTAGGCGTTTATCCTTTTTGAACACCTATAAGGATTGACATATTTCTGCTTGCTTGAGATGTCTATAACTCTCTAAAGTTTAAAATATAATCTTGTAGTGGTAGTAGCGGCCGCAATTATTGTCGAAGAGGTACTCTCCCAGCTATTCTAAATCTCTTTGGTATTCTCGAACTCTGCTTTTTCGTAGGTCTGGTTACTGCTTTCAGCCTAAGAGAAGGCAGTACTTGAGGTGTGCTAACTTTTCTGATACTCATTCCACATGAGTGTGATTAATTGAAATTTCGTAGTGATTTTAAAATAAACTTCGCTTGCTTTAGATTATTGTAAATCCTCGATGATAGGCTATAATTACATATTTTAGTCGCTTATTACACTCGAATTTACTGCACTTTAATTGAGTTTGCGCTTTAATCGCTAGTGTTTTGCACTAATTGTGTGTTTTATGCCTTGTAGGTGTGATTCCGAGCTATATAGATGTTATGGAATGAATTTAAGTGATTTGAAGCTTTGAAGTCTGAGTAAAAGCTCAAGGAATTAAGCCGGGATCGTGTTCGGGGGTCAAATTTGATAATTAAGTACGAACGAAGGCTTGAGGAGGCATATTGCGCACTGTCTAGTAAAATAGACATAACTTTTTGCTCAGAACTCCATTTGGGCTCCACAATATATGGTTGGAAAGCTAACTCAAAGGGCTACAACTTTCATGTTTTACGTTTTCCCAAATTCCAAACGGAACAGGGTGAAAAACCGCGGTTTTGCCGCGACCGCGGCAGAACCGCGGTGGAAGGCAGTTTCTGAAGAATGAAGAATCCGCGAGGGCGTTTGGCCGCGGTTCCACCGCGACCGCGGTGAAACCGCGGTGGGAAGCGTAAATTTCAGGGGCTAAAGTGTAAAACATGGGATTTTAAGTCCTAAACCCTATATAAAACAAAGGAGGCCGGCCTAGAACAAAAGGAGGACATATTTTGGACACAAATTAGACCTAAGGAGGCGGAGAGACACTACTTTAGGGTTAGACAACACCCTTGGAGGCAAGAACACATTGGGAGCAAGGCGGAGAATTCTTCTACGAGTTTTTTCCTTCCTCTTCCTATTTTTCATTGTTGGTTATGACTTTTAGTATTGTAGTTTTACATACTATTATGAATAGCTAATTTGTTATCTAGAGTTTTGATAGAACCTTTTGTAGGATAAATTCTTGTTATGTTTTTATATAATTGAGCCATAGCTTTTCTCTATTTGTTCAACTACGTTTATATTGTGGTTGATTGAAGAGCTCTCAATTAGCTGTGCCTATTTAGTATGCATAACTCGGGAGACAGTGCATATTTAGGTAATTGTTGAACAACACCACTCCTAGAGTATATGAGGGATCAATAACCGAGGGTTTAAAGGCGGGATTAGGGATAACGAAGCCTTGGGTGCGATCTGAAGTGAGCTGTATTAAAAGCCAGCTAGCGTAGCTCGGGAGAGTGCGTCTAGTAAATTGTCGTAATTACTCGGGAGAGATTTACGGTAATATAAGTGCTCATGATCGGTAGAGAATACTTAGGCGAAATTATAGAAGACATAGCGGGAAAGATTCCGACAATTGGGGAAATCATAACTCTAGACCTCCTTAATCTTTTCTCTAACCCTCAGTATCGTTAGTTGTTAATTTACTATTTTAATTTATTAGTTAATTAGTTAAACACAATAATCTTAATATCTATAACTTAGGAATTGTTCAAGCTTGTCTTCTTGGTGAGAGTGAACAGCTGTAGCTAAACCTTAGTTCTCTGTGGGATTCG
>NW_017684423.1:0-409 GCF_001879085.1 Nicotiana attenuata
AAATGTTCGACCAAGCTAAGAGGGTTATACGGGGTCTGTTGAAGAGAGTCGAAAGAACTGAGAAAATAGTTGCGCGGTTGAAGTGGTTATTTGTTGTTGTTGTGGTGGTGTTTCTATGAAATTGTCTTTGCTAATGCTGGTGGTTTAAAGAACAATGTATTTTTATGATATGCTAGTAATAATGGTGTTGTAGTTGCTGGTATTAGTTCAAGAAGAATGTAGTATGTTGGAAGTGGGTACTATCATCTTCATCAGGTATGTTATCTAATTCAGACTCACTACTTGACAGATCTGATCGACCAAACCAACATCTATTGTTTGTTGTTTCTTCAGTCTCCTTAGTAAATTCTCACTTCGACCAACCCCAACATCTGCTAGTACTTTTCCTCACGACCACTAAATTTGTTGT
>NW_017684423.1:1560-7580 GCF_001879085.1 Nicotiana attenuata
ATTAAAAGACTGCGGTATCGGGCTCGTATTTTGGTTCCGACGCCCGATACAAGTCTTATATATGGTTTAAGCGCTTTCTGTGAAATTTGGTCAAAATCGGACGTCGTTTGACATGTTTCGGACCTAAATATCTAAAAATTGAAGTTTATGAAGTTAGAATGAAAAATGATGATTTTGGGGTTTGATTCATTGATTTTGATGTTGTTATGGCGATTTGATCGCTCGGTTAAGTTCGTATGAGGTTGTTGAGTTAGTGTGTGGGTTTGGTTAGGAGCCCCGAGGGCTCGAGAGTGTTTTCGGAGGTGTTCGGGGTGGTTTTGGACTTAGGATGATATCAGATTTTTTGCAATTTTTACACAGGGATTTTCTTCATCGCGTTCGCATTAGTTCCCCCGCGTTCGCATAGATTCAGGTTGGTCTCCTTCGCGTTCGCGTCCCCATCATCGCGATCGCGTAGGCCAATTTCAGGACCCCCTGTAATTCCTTCACTGCGTTCGCGAACTCGTCCTCGCGTTCGCATAGTATTAGCACACCTTTCATCGCGTTCGCGTATTTACCTACGCGTTCGCGTAGAGTAAACCCAGGACCCCAGCCTTTTTCCTTCTACGCGTTCGCGTTCCTTCCCACGTGATCGCGATGCCTACCCAGCTTACCCTTCGCGAACGCGGCCCCTTTCCCGCGAATGCGAAGGGAATTTTCGCCCAGTGATTTTTAAAGTTCAAAACAGAACCATTACGGGATTATTCCCATTCTTTCATAAAACTTGTCTTCTCCAAGCTCTAGGGGCGATTTTTGGAGCTCTTCTTCACCAAAGTCTTTGGGTAAGTAATTTCCCACCTAATTCCTTCACTCCTCTTCACTAATTACTGAATTCCTAGACCTAAATCATTAAATCAATGTAGAAATTAAGGGTTTTGGGTAGAGCTAGGGTTTTGAGAATTTTGGGTGATTCAACCTCAATTTGGGGTCGAATCTTAAAACAAATTGCATATTTGAACTCGTGGGGTTATGGGTGATTGGGTTTTGGTCCGAGCCTCGTGTTTGGACAATGTGGGCCCGGTGTCGAATTTTGGTATTTTTGGAAGAATGCTAGGAAATTCATATCTAGGCTATGGGATGTTACCATTGAGTCTTTATTGATATTATTGAATTAATTATGCCTAGATACCATTGTTTCGGAGTCGGATTGTAGAGGAAAGGCGGTATTTGAGGATTAATTGCTATTCTTTGGACCGAGGTAAGTGTTTGATCTAACTTTGACTTGAGGGAATAGGATTAGGGTGTTGTTTGCTATTTGCTAAATGTTGAGTACGGTGTATGGGTATGGTGACGAGTATCTATACACCAGAGTCTAGCATGACCGTGGGTCCTTGTATGTACTTATTCTGATATTGTTATGACTCTTCCCCGTTAGTTGATGAATGCTATGAAATGTGAAGAGTATGAGGATTGATTGTGAATTGTAAATTCTTTGGAGCGTTGGCTCGAACAGTAAAAAGACTATTGGGTAAGAAATGAAAGTAATAGAAAGTGATATGATTAATCCCTTGCCGGGATGGTTTGAGTAAATTGATTATTTCCCTTGCCGGGATGTGAAAGTTATTGTGGTTGCTCCCTTGCCGGGATTTAGCTGTTTAATTATGTTCTTTCCTTGCCGGGACATTTCTTATTATTTGTTTATCCCCTTGCCCCGTTCGGTTGTGATTACCGTTTGGGTGAGGAAGAGTGATAATGCACGAAGGATCATTCCGTGCCGTGTTTTGATTATATTTGCACGAAGGGTCATTCCGTGCCATGTTTTGATTATATTTGCACGAAGGGTCATTCCGTGCCATGTTTGGATTATTTATGCACGAAGGGACATTCCGTGCTCTGATTTGATTAAAATTGCACGAAGGATCATTCCGTGTCATGATATGAGAGTTCTGTGAGGGAAAGCACGAAGGGTGATGCCGTGCACTTTATTTGATTGCTTTTGGTGAGAATGAGAGTAAAAGCACGAAGGTTGATGCCGTGCAACTGTTGATTTTTCCTGCTCTCATTAATTATTGTTATTTTCCTGTTTCTTACTTAAATTGCTGATTTTATATCTGGACTGTGCTTTCCCCCATAGTATGCTCCCCTCCCTCTTAACTGTTTAATTTCTGTATTCTTTCCTTGTATTGCATATATATACATTGAACTGCACAGGTTGATTTGGTAGTCCTGTCTAGCCTCGTCACTACTTCGCCGGGGTTAGGCCAGACACTTACCAGCATATGGGGTCGGTTGTGCTGATGCTACACTTTTGTGCTTTTTTGCACAGATCACGGTACCAGAGCAGCTTTTGGACCACAGCAGTAGGATATTGATCGGGAGCTGACTTCAGTCCAGGGACTTACGAGGTAGCCTAGCTGACGTTCGTAGGCCGGAGTCCCTTTCTATGTTTTCAGTTTGTTTTCATTGTACCGAGACAGACATTTATGTATTTCTATTCAGACTTGTTTGTAGCACTCTTTAGTAGTCCGTGAGCTAGCAACACCAGTCTTGGGTAGAGAAATGTAAGACTTCCTTTTTTATTTAAATGACTCGTTATATTTATATTGTTCTTGTTGAGGTGTAATCTGGAAATGTTTAAAAGGGTTGGCTTGCCTAGCTCCGACAGTAGGCGCCATCACGACTCCCGATGGTGGGAAATCCGGGTCGTGGCAAGTTGGTATCAGAGCTCTAGGTTACATAGGTCTCGCTACTCACGGAGAAACTTGGTAGAGTCTGAGGGATCGGTAGGGAGACGTCTGTATTTATCCCTAGAGGCTACGGAGTTAGGAAAAGTTTCACTTTTGTTTCTTTTTTGTCGTGCGATTCTATTTCTCAAATACTGATTGTCTTTCTACTCTGTTCTTTCGCAGATGGAGAGAACACGTGCTTCCTCTTCTACCGCGCAGCAGCTCGAGCCCCCAGCAGCAGCTCCTGCGAGGGGCAGAGGCCGAGGCCGTGCCAGAGGCTGAGGCAGGGGCAGAGCTCAGCCCCGGGCAGCAGTTCCAGAGGTGGAGCCTCATATTGACTATGATGAGGAGGTTCCAGCCCTAGCAGCTCCGGTGGGCCCAGCTCAGGTCCCAGGAGGGGTCATGGTCACCCCGGATCTTCAGGACGCTTTAGTCAGATTGGCAGGCTTTATGGAGAGCGTCAGTAGAGCGGGTTTGCTTCCAGTAGCACCAGCCACTTCTCAGGTTGGTGGAGGAGTTCAAACTCCTGCTACATGTACTCCGGAGCAGGTAGCTCCCCAGGCTCATGTCCCAGTGGTTCAGCCAGCTGTGGCAGCTCAGCCAGGTATTGCAGTCCAGACCGGCGATGTCTTCGGATGCTTTGTGGAGACTTGATCGGTTCTCCAAGCTCTTCACCACCACATTCAGCGGTGCTTCATCAGAGGATCCACAGGATTTCTTATTCAACTGCCATGAGATCCTCCGGACTATGGGTATTGTGGAGACCAATGGGGTCAACTTCGCCACCTTTCGGCTTGCAGGATCCGCCAAGACTTGGTGGAGAGACTATTGTTTATCCAGGCCAGCAGGGTCGCCAGCATTGACATGGGATCAGTTCGCAGAGTTTTTTTTGGAGAAGTTTCTCCCAGTCACTCAGCGGGAGGCACTTCGCAGGCAGTTCGAGCGCCTCCAGCAGGGCTCCATGACAGTCACACAGTATGAGACGCGGTTCATTGATTTGGCACGCCATGCTATTGTTATACTCCCTACAGAGCGAGAGAGGGTGCGGAGGTTTATTGATGGATTGATTCAGCCGATCCGTCTCCAGATGGCTATGGGAGCTGGTAGTGAGATTTCTTTTCAGGAGGCGGCCAATGCGGCCCGTAGAGTTGAGATGACTCTTGCATGGGGAGGTGGTTATGTGTCGGATAAGAGGCCTCGTCATTCTGGTAGGTTCAGTGGTACCTCGTCTGGAGGTAGGGATTCTTATGGTAGAGGTCATTCACCGAGACCCTTTCAGTCAGCGCTCCAGGTTTCTCATGGTACTCCAGGCGATGGTGGTTCTCAGCAGCATTATTCTGATCAGCAGCCCATAAGTGCACCTCCACTTCAGAGCTTCCGGGGAGGACATTCAGGTCGACAGGGCCAGTAGTCTCAGCAGCCGAGGGCTTGATATGGTTGTGGTGACCCCGGTCACATTGTCAGATTTTGCCCTCGAGCCTCGGGTAGCTCTCAGCAGCAGGGTCCTCGCCCCATGATTCAAACACCAGGTGATCCACAGCTCGCCCAGCTAGCTAGAGGCGGGGGTAGGGATCATAGAGGTGGAGGTAGAGATCGTAGAGGTGGAGCTCAGACCGGCAGAGGTAGGGGTCAGCCAGTAGCCGATCATCCCAGAGATATGGTTCAGGGAGGTGCGGCCCAGCCCCGGTGTTATGCTTTGCCAGCCAGGCCAGAGGCTGAGTCTTCAGATGCTGTTATTACAGGTACTATTCTGGTCTGTGATAGGGATGCTTCAGTGCTATTTGACCCTGGGTCTACGTATTCATATGTGTCGTCTTATTTTGCACCCTACTTAGTTATGCCTAGTGATGCCTTGGGTGTTCCTGTATATGTATCTACACCAGTGGGTGATTCTATAGTGGTCGACCGAGTTCATCGTTCCTGTGTGGTAGTATTTGAGGGTCTGGAGACCCATGTTGATTTATTACTCTTAGACATGGTGGATTTCGACGTTATATTAGGGATGGATTGGTTGTCCCCGTATCATGCTATCTTGGATTGTCACGCCAAGACCGTGACCTTGGCTTTACCAGATTTGCCCCGTTTGGAGTGGCGAGGGACCCCAAGTCATGCCACTCGCAGTGTTATCTCATATGTGAAGGCTCGACGCATGGTCGAGAAGGGGTGTTTAGCTTATCCGGCGTATGTTCGCGATTCCAGCACAGAGGTCCCTTCTATTGATTCTGTTCCTATTGTTCGGGAGTTCCCCGAGCTTTTCCCTTCAGACCTGCCGGGTATGCCGCTCGACAGGGATATTGATTTCTGTATTGATCTGGCTCCAGGCACGCAGCCCATTTCTATCCCGTCGTATCGCATGGCCCCGCCAGAGTTGAAAGATTTAAAGGATCAGTTGCAGGACTTGTTGGAGAAGGGTTTCATTAGACCCAATGTTTCTCCTTGGGGTGCGCCAGTGTTATTTGTAAAGAAAAAGGATGGTTCGATGAGGATGTGCATTGATTACCGGCAATTGAACAAAGTGACGATTAAGAACAAGTATCCACTGCCGATGATTGATGATTTGTTTGACCAGCTTCAGGGTGCAAAGGTGTTTTCAAAGATAGAATTGAGATCTGGCTACCATCAGCTGAGGATTAGGGCGTCTGATGTCCCTAAGACAGCATTCCGCACTCGGTATGGGCATTATGAGTTTTTGGTCATGTCATTTGGGTTGACCAATGCCCCAGCAACATTTATGGAGTTGATGAACCGAGTGTTCAGACCTTACTTGGACCTGTTCGTGATAGTCTTTATTGATGATATTCTGGTGTACTCCCGCAGCCAGGGGGAGCACGAGCAGCACCTCAGAGTGGTTCTTCAGACTCTGAAGGATAGTCAGTTGTTGCTAAGTTCTCGAAGTGCGAGTTTTGGTTGAGTTAGGTTGCATTTCTGGGTCATGTTGTATCAGCAGAGGGTATTTAGTGGACCCGAAGAAGATTGAGGCAGTCAAGAACTGGCCTCGACCAGCATCAGCTACTGAGATTCGGAGTTTCTTGGGGTTATCAAGTTATTACCGCTGGTTCGTGGAGGGATTTTCATCCATAGCAGCCCCGATGACCAGATTGACCCAGAAGGGTGCCCCAGTTCAGATGGTCAGACGAGTGTGAGGCGAGCTTTCAGAAGCTCAAGACAGCTCTGACTACGGCACCGATATTGGTTTTGCCCACAGGCTCAGGACCCTATATAGTTTATTGTGATGCTTCCCGTATTGGGCTTGGTGCGGTATTGATGCAGGATGGCAGAGTCATTGCTTATGCTTCGAGGCAATTGAAGATCCAC
>NW_017684424.1:0-7579 GCF_001879085.1 Nicotiana attenuata
GGTTAGTAGTATATAGTCGAATACAAGAAATAGATATATAGAATATATAGACTGTATCTAGCTAGCTTTCTAAATTACTTCCTAACGCATAATAGTTTTCTATCATTCAAAGCTGGAATATATAGCTATAATGTCCTGTCACCTTTCACAGGACCACAGAAACCAATGTTAACGCAGATACCACATTTACCAATGCTAAGAAATTCCATGCATTTTTTATTCATAATACCCTAGCCTTGTACATTTTAACACCCAATTAATAAAAAATTTGGCTCCGCTGTTACGGTTACACCGTCAAAGAAAAATGGTTATGCTCTATAAATTCTTGTGCACATTAAATTTAATTTGTTTTTCCTTAATAGCAAAATAACACAAAGAAAGTGCATAAGATTTTGAGATTCACGGGCAAATGATCCTCTAGCAAATCTATTCTTTCCAAAATAGTCAAAGTTATCTTAAGGTCACATTGCTTAAGCAATAAGCATTATGTAGGATTATCAAAAGCAAAAAGGCTAGGGTACTATTTAGTAAATTTAGAGGCAGATTTAGAATTTAACTGTATAAATTCAACCTTATGATTCTTATTAGTGAAATCATTATACTTTTAAGGTTATGAGATCATACTTAATATTTGTTGCAATTTTAGTGTGTTTTCATACATAATTCATGCTCCAAATTGAAAATTATGTGTTTAATTAAACCCGGTATCACTATGTTGGATTTAAACCCGGTATCACTATGTTGGATCCGCCCCTGACTACGATATATTTGAAGGAAAAAGAAGAGCATGAGAACACCAAGGAATTTTCACAAATTTCCAAAATTTTAAAAACACAGGACCTCAGTCCAAGAAATCCAAAAAGATACTTACAAATTGTGGACCCTAAAAATGAGATAATATTTAAAAGAGCTCAATCAAAGTATCCAACAACATATTTTCATGATTTATGAATTACTACATCCCAAAGGAAAGAGAAAAAAGAAAAAAGAGCAAATAATTGTAGGTGAAAAGTGCATATAAATGACATTAGCACCAAACAAAAATATAAATCTGTGAAAGCAACACAAGAATCTTCTCATAATCCAATCACTTCCATCCAAATATCTCATCAGCCAATCGCCAACCTCCACGTCACTACATGACCCCACCATGGTAAATCCACCATTTACCTCAAAATCCAACGGTTAAAATCATCTTTAACCAATAACAACAACAATATAATCCCACTGAGTGAAATCTTCGAAGGATAATGTATATGTAAATTTTACCGTGAACAAGACGATGACCTGTTTTTTTTTTTTTTTTTGCACAAAACCCCAAACTACCCTTCCTTCTACATCACCATAGTCTACACTTTGGTCCTCATTCGTCTTTTTACAAACTTCAGTATCACTGTCTCCAGCTCACTCTAACAATTATTCTACTGCTAAAAATAGCAGTAATCTCCTACATCAGCTATCCGAAAACAATGATTCATGTCGGAATAAATCATACGGTGCCCATAAACTATCCAACGGACATGGTTTCTTTGAATCTAATCTTAACCATGGTTTCCCTTTACCACTCCAATGTAATAAACTAACTGGACCTGGATGTAAATCCCTACATTGCCCTTCAATATTATCACCTCCTAATCCATGTTGGTTCCATTTATGCTCCACTTGCTTTACATTTCCCGCGAATACTAATAGAAATGGTGGCAATGAACCCAATTCGTATATTCTGTACCTGTTAATAATAACAACAACAACAATTAGTCTCAGTTCCAAATAAATGAATCCTTACTGATCATATCTATTTAATACATGTTAATGCTAACAAAAATTACATCTCAATTCTCTACTTTTTTTCTCTATACTGTTATGATTATGCATATTTACTTGAGCCGAGAGTCTATTGAAAATAGGCTTTCTAACTGTACAGGTAGGGATAAAACTGCGCACTCAATATCTTCCCCAAATCTAACAGTATCTATTCAATAAAATACAATAATTATGTCTTAAGTTCTCTACATTTCTTTCTTTATATTGTTGTGATTATGCATACTAGCTTTGAGCCGAGGGTTTATTGGGAACAATACTGGAACAAGGTAGGGGTAAAGCTGCACAGTACTCTCCACAAACTACACTTGTAGAACTATACGGAATATGTTATTGTTGTAGTTACGTCTCAGCTTAAACAAATGAATCAATGCTGACCATATCTATTTAATTAAATTCATTTTTTGTATTATTAGAGTGTGTTTTACTATTTTCTTCATTTTTTCAAATCCATTTGCAATTAAATAAAATTTGTAATTGAAAACTGATTTTTACGAATATTTATAGTAAAAGTAAATAATTTTCAACAAAATTGGAGTTACTTTTTTCAAGTAAAATTTATGCAAACACAATTTGAATGTCCAAATAATCCTTTTTCTACTGCAACTTCCCATAATATTTGTTTTTATCAATTTCAACAAAATATTATCCAAATGGCAGCCAGCATAAACCCTCTAACCAAATAATTTACACAATTTAACATGATATTAGCACAGATAAATTTTTAAATAATTCAAGTCCATTCAACTTTAAATGATACCCGTTAACATGTTTCATCCAAAAAACAAATTATTTTTTTCGAAATCTAAAAGAACTTTTATACTTGTTAAGAAGTGTTAAGACATATTTATACAAATTAAAATACAGTAATATTTCATTGAAAAAATAGGTACCTCTTTTGAACTCTCATCCAATGCTCGAGTTTGCGTGTATAGCCATTATTCCGCCATTTTTGCAAATCAATAACCATAACCCCAGTGTTAAAATAACAAGGAGTCCGATTCTCAAACGTGTTAGAAAACGTCGGGTGGAACCAAAACTTGTTCGTAAAATAATAAGTAAAATTAGCATGACAATATTCAGGCGCACCTAATACACGACCGTTAAGATCAATATTCCAAAGCTTAGCAATATCGTCAACAACAATGAGATCAGAATCAAGGTAAATAATCCGATTTACTGTGGTAGGAAGTAAATCAGCAAGGTAAATACGAGCGTAATTTAGCGGTTGGTCTAAAGCACGGCGAACAGAAGAGGAAATCAAATGCCGGACTAAAGTTGGATTGAAGTTGTAGAGCTTGAAATTAAGGTACGGGAAAGTTGAGGTAATTGTTTTGTTAAGGTTGTTAAAGTGACGGTGAACGGCGAGGAAATGGAAGAATGTGTTTTCAGGACACGTGGCGTGTTGTAGAACGGAGAGTACGCCGGCGATTGAGCCGCGGAGGTAAGGGGAGGAGTAATCTAAAGTCATTGCTATGTGAATAGTTGAAGAGCAATTTTTGCCGTTACGAAATGCTGGAGCTTCACGGAATTTCGGAGCATCGGAGGCGGTGACGGTGGCTGTGACGGTGGCGGGAGGATGAAGAGAGAGGAGAATGAGGAGGAGGATGGTGGTGATGAGGTAGTATCCCGGCGGCATAGTGGTGGCGACGGTGGTGTAAGATTTTTAGAGTTGTGTGGTCAATGTTGTAATGAAAGAGAGAGAGAGAAAAGGATATAATGTTTGCTTTGGGAAACTGAAGAAAGGAGAATAAATGTTTATGTAAAGTGACCGTTGAGCCCATTGAATAAAATATGCTGACGTGTCTTAATTTGAGTAATTTCTTCATTTAAGTATTCTTTTTTCTATTTATTTGGAGAAGGAATAATCTAACTTGATTTTTCACTTTAAAGGATTCGAGGCTTTAAAAAAGATGTTAATAAGAACAAAAATAGGTTAACCGTTAAATGAGTTTTTTTCTCTAGCTTTTTCAAAAATCGGTTATAAATTAGTTAGTATAAAGCAATAATTTCTTTTACGTGTATATATATTTACTAAAATTTTGTAGTAATTTTCTTATAAGACTTCTTTGAAAGTGCACTGATTGACGTGTCTTAAAAAACTCTTAAAAAAGTTATTTTAAATTCAGATGCTATAGGTTATCATGTAACTCGCAAATTTGAATTTAAGATTTTTATAATAACATTTGCATAAATCTCTCGTGCTCGTAATAAATTAAGAGCGATGCAGATAACTCCTGAAATCATGTAAGTAGTAAGTTGGTACTACTAGTTTTTAGTAGTATAAAATAGAAGGATAATGTAGGTGTGTCAGCTTCAATATGTTCGGAAAAAAAATATTGTTTTGAATATCGTGTAAATTTTTGTAAAATATATTTTGCAACAAAAAAAATAGATAAGTTTTATAAAAAGATTCACAAACTTGAAGAGTGTGCACATTTACTCTTTAAAATTAATTGTTCCTATACAATTACAAGGGTATATCGGAGATTTCAATTGAGGAGGAGAAAATGGTGCCAGGCTGGAATGCCGCGTATATGTGCTTGTTTGATTGTGATTTGTTTCTGACTGAAAAGTGAAAAAACAGAAATCATGTGGTGTTGGCGGTTTCACGGACTGCTTCTGTGAGCCCGTACTGGTGGGCCGTACATAACCTTAACCCATTTGGGTGAAGATCTAACGGCATAGATTGCATTTTGGACATGGATATGAATCCCTTAAGGCTCGTTTGGTAGGAGGGATAAGGAATAATTACTCTTGATAGGGGTGTACATAGACCGAATTGGTCAAAATCGAACCAAACCAACTATATTGGTTTGGATTGGTTCGTTTTTGTCGGCTTTTTCAGGTTTTTTATTACTTAAATATTATTTAAATTTTACTTTGTTAAATTTTTGATAAGTAAATATATTTTTAGTAAAAATTTAAAAAATTAATAAACACATTATCGACTAAAATATTCTTATGGGAGAATTTTCTTAGTAACACATTATAGTTATTTTCTTAGTCACCTGACAATAATTTTTCGTTAATGTACACTTTCAAGGTTAACCGAATTTAGTAATTAAACATAAAAGTCAATATGATACCTAAATAATAATAACCACTTCAAATTAAAATAATAGATCTTGACATATGAATATGGAAGAACAAAGAAATTGACGCATTTCNGATTACAAAGACTTTTCCTTATGACTAAATCTAGTCACAACATAAACTCAAGGAGTTTACGGATTTACAAGAGGATTCCTAATCAAAATGCTTCTAGGTAAGCAGTTTAGGAGATACAGTAAGTACAATAACAAGGTTACAACTCAACTAGGACAACAACAATCTATCTTTTAGGAACTGGTCCGTAGTAGTGTTCAACCTTGTTCTTTAAGCTTGTGAGGATTGATTTTTCTGTTTTTTCAAGAGACTTGAATGAGAAACAGAAGCCTTCAGTCGTGTTTTTGTATAACGCTCATTGTGGGTACATCTTGATCACATGACTTGAAGTGATGTGAGTACTTTGTTTGGTTAGAGAATGAGTGGGCGGACAGTGCAGTGCAGTGCGGCAGAAACAGTACTGTCAGTCACTTCATTTCCAGCTGTGTCCAATTGACTTGTTCCTAGCTCCTGAAGCTGTAGCAGTTCACCTTTAGCTGGAATCCGTTAAAGCTTGCAGCAATCCAAGTAGGTCAGGTTCCCTATGTGGTTCTTAACTGTAAGTTTGTTAGATCATCAAAACATAAGGCAAGAGTATTTAAGATCTATCAATTTCCCCCTTTTTGATGATGACAAACTTAGTACTTAGTTCCCTCTGAGACTATGCCTTGTCGTAACAAAGGATTACATGATAGGACTCAGTAACTTAAGAACCAGCTCCCCAATGTGTTCCCCCTGAGTTCTATAGTATTCTTCCCCCTTTTGGCATCATGAAAAAGAACAACAACACAAAGAAGTCTAGCTAAGCTAACTCATGCCACATATGTGCACGCAAACATGATAGAGAATAGAACACACACAGAGAGAGAGAGTACTGGACATAATTAAAAAGGATTCATATTAATAATAATTTAATATGCCTCTGCCTTTTGAAAAAGGAGGAGGCAACATTGGACTTGTTAACATGAGCAGCAGTAGTACATCCCAACCATCAAAAAGAAAACAAAAACATCCACCAAACATCAATAAAGAAATAGAGAAAATAGAAGAAACATATCCAGAAGACTGGTCACTGAAGGGGTTTTTAGGGGGCACTAGGAGGAAAAGGCTTGGTAGCTGCAGCAAGTGTCTGGAGAACAAGGTCTATTCGGGCGTTTCCGACTTTTGCTCATTGAACAGTTCAGCCTTCAGGTTCTCAATTTGCGCCCTGAGATCAGCATTTTCCTGTGTCAAAAGAACCACTTCATCATTCGACATGGGAACCCCTCGCGCTTGCTGACCTTCCAGGATAGCACTCCTGGCCTTCAACCGACGGATTTCCTCAGCTGCAGAGTTCTGGGCATTGATGAGCTGAGAAACAGTTGATGTACTTCCTACCCCCCATACTTTTCCACACACTCGCACTCTTCCAAGGTTGTCTGTGAAAATATCAGCTTTCGAGTTCCCACTTTACCTATTCCCAGTGGAACCTTAAAGAATTTGAACACCGGAGTAAGCAAGAATCCATAGGGAAGCCCATGATTACCTTCCTTGAAGGTGGCAACCTTCTGCATGTGTTCAATCATTATGGCAGGCAGACTCACAGGATTAAAACCGTCCAGTTGCTCCATTAGGAATAGGTCAGACTTGGAAGTCACGGACCTCCTTTCTGCTCGAGGCAACAGGACTTTGTTAACCAACTCAAACAGCAGCTGGTAGACAGGGAGTAGTGCTTTCTTATGGATCTGGTCCCCTTTCTGATTAGCATTATCTTTCACCGCTGCATTTCTGAAGTTATACTGACAAACATCTCTTGCACTATTTACCCCAACTGTAGGAACTTTCAAAATCTCTCCAAGCAATTGCACATCAAAGACGATACCCCATTGACCAAGGCACATACATGATTAGTATCAACTGGAAAGAGACTAGCGAAGAAACTTTGTACCTCCTCTTCGTACACTTTAGGTGCATCAATGTGAAAAAGATGCACCCATTGTTGAAACTCGACCATTGCCAGAATTTGGCGCATTTCGGCCATCTCAGAGATTGCGGGGTCAAACGTACGATGCAGCAGGACCTTTTGATGCCTCAGACACTCAGAGCCAAGGCTGACTTCACTTCTCATTTTCTTCACAAAACTAGGTTCTTCAATAGTTTCAGACTTGCGTTTCCTAAGCTTTTCTCCACTGATCTTGCCTTTTCCCTTGGACTTCGCTAGTACATCCTCATCACTCACTACCTTCTTCATCTTGGACTTAGATGTTGATCCTTTCTCCATTGAAACAGGCTCGAGGACTGCCTAACAAGGGTACCAGGTTCCTCAGGAGTTCCTTCTCCCACCTCGACTACAGGGATAGCCTCATTACTAACATGTACACCATCCTTCACCAACTTTCTTCTTTTCTTCTTACTACTCTTCTTGCTTTTTTTGGAGAGCATATTCGTAGGCCACTTTGACTTGAAGCCTGGTAGTAGGTCGCCTGATTTCAGACTCAGGGGTGGAGACAACCCTTTGCTTACATATGAACGCATCAAGGGACACGTTGTCCAGGTCTTCTTCATCACTAGATCGCATTTCAGGTGCTTGAATTTCCAGGGGCACAACATCGAATGCAGGAACAGCACTGTC
>NW_017684425.1:0-702 GCF_001879085.1 Nicotiana attenuata
TGTTATGGAATTGAGTAGGAATTATATATTTGAGTTCGTGAGGTTATGGGTAATAACTTTCTTCAAACATTTTCGGAATCCGGGCACGTGGGCCCCGGGGGTGAATTTTAGGAATTCCTCAATTAGGGTTGGAAAATCATTTTAATAGTTAGGATATGAACTTTTGAACATATATTGACTATTTTATATAACATTTGACTAGTTTCAAGTCGTTTGGCACTAAGTTGAGGGTTTAAGCCCAATCTTGGAATGGAAAGTAAGTTTTGAGACGGGGTAAGTCTCTTTTCAAACCTTGTAAGTGGGAATTAATACCATAGGTGAATTTAATTAATATGTGCTTCTATTTATGGGGGCTACGTACGCACAAGGTGACGATAGTCCGTACGTAGCTACTATTTATGCTTATGTCCGGGTAGTTTTAGGTTTACACCATGCTATTGTTGACACTGTTATTTGATTATGCTTACTAATTGCATTGAATAGAGCTGAGATTGAAGATTTCAGGATTCTAAAAGTTTGTAGATGAACTTATTGATTTGGAAAGAATTGTGGGATATCATAATATCTTGAAAAATCTATATTTAACCGCGTCGCAAGTAGATTCCGCGAGCGGGATACATTTCCACTACTCTTATGGGAGCGGGCCGTTCGCCTCGACAGGTTTATAGATGCATCTGGTTCGTGCTGTTCGCGCTCGGCAGT
>NW_017684425.1:2701-7578 GCF_001879085.1 Nicotiana attenuata
TAGGTCTGTTCAAGTGTGATGTTTCCCCTATTCTTAACCCCCTAAGGATATCGACGACCGGATTCTCCAATGTATGGGACTTATTTTGTCTTGTGGGGGTCATAGTCTTGATTGAAATCTCTTTGTGTGTAGGAGTTTGGTATATAGTTTTGTTCATCCTTCATGACTTCACATTTTGAATACTGTTTTGAAATTATACTCAATCCTTCCTTTCCCTTGTTATTTTGGATTGAACCTGGTGTAAGGGAAACCTTCTACTGTTATTGGTTGAGTGCAATAACCTGCTTGTATCATTGTGTGAATTTTCAATAAGGATCTCAAGGGATTCAAGTAATGTCATTAACCTAGGTGTATGCTCATATGTGATCAATGTTAAGGCAGTATTATCTATGTCCTAAAGCTATTACAATTCCAAACTATTTGCCTTACTTTACTGTGAGATGTATGACACATGTTGTCTGATTTTAGCCATAATAGCATAAAAGTTCATGTTGCCATATGTACCTAGCAGTCTGACTTTAAAACCTGTTCAATATGTACCTCACTCGCTTAATGTTGAAGCAGTTTGACTTTAAAACCTGTTCAATATGTGCCTCACTCACTTAATGTTGAAGTATAGTGATTGTTTCTATGTGTCTATTTTTGTATTATTCTGCTAAGGAAAGTAGGCTTCTCTGGTAGAAAATGTCATAATGGTTGATTTGCATTGAAACTGCCTCATTCGCATTCATACCTATAGGGAAGAGTCAGTCATTAGTGGTTAAAGGTATTTGAGAATAGAGTTTAACTCAAGGTTTGGTTGCTCCCCCTTGAACAAACATTGCCCTGGGCCTTGAGACCATTGGGAAGTTTGAAGTGTCGAAGGATTCAAAGGGGGTATCGGGTAGAACTCTCTCCTTAGCCTTTAGTTCATTGACACTTATTATTCTCTTTGGGTTTGGTGTTTAATGGCAACGAAAGGTATTCAATGTGAGTCATTCACTATACACAACCTCCACATTAGCATGATTAGTATGATTCCCTAAGTATTTAAACATTGTCAGTGATTTCTCTTTTGTCTTTGTTTACGAACTTTATATATGGATATATATGTAACACTGTTATTCTAATGAGCTTCTATTTTATTTTTGGGCATGTACAATGATTTGGGCATGCTGAGTTATTTAAGAGCTCAGACCCATGTCCAGCTCTACTATGGTCCAAGGGTCTACCATCGCTCGTCATTGTTACTGATGGGCCTGCCTTTTGAGGCTCAAATCTCCCAAAGTCATTTCTTTACCTTCACTTCTTTACTTACTGTTTTGTTAATCTTCAGTTGCACTATGTCATTGATCATTGCTGTTTTTCCTGTTGTTATTATCTCATTATGTATATGGCAAGCATATACTGAATTGAATGTTTATCCTTATCTTCTAATTTATAAAATCACTTAAGAAAGCCTTAAAGAACTTAGGATTAAAAAAAAGCTTTAGTTAGTGATTTATTCTATAACGACTAATCACGAGCTTGTTATCAATTCATTATGCCTCACTAATCTTCTCCTTAATGATTTTTGAAGTCCAAAAGCTTAACAAAGGTGGCAGTTCTCTTTTCAAAGAGACAAATAGAATTGTCGCGATTTAATCTTCCAAAAGGGAATCAACTATTTCGAAATATTGAGATGTTTTGCCCTAAAACAAAGGCTTTCAAGTAGTTTTCTATTTCAATACCAAGGTATATCTTAGGATCTTCTTCTTAACACCTTCACCACAAAAGAATAACATGAATACCCATTATTTAGGAAACAAAGTGCTTTAATTTGGCTTCCACTTTGCATTTGTACATACGTTCCATCATTAAAAGTTCTTTTTTTTTCAAGTATATATATACTAACACTAATTTCCCAAAGGCTTTTCCTTAAATCCATCATTTAAACCCATACTCTTCCCTTATAGATATATCCTAATATATGATAATCTATACCCTTTAAACCTTAGTTAAGGCATAGTACAAACGATTAGTTCCAAATCTAGTCAAAGTCTTATGGAGCTACCTCAGGTAGATTTTAAGGGGTGCCTAACACATTTCCCTTAGATGAATAAAAACCCTTAACCATAATCTCACCGGTTAGAAGACTAATAAAATTTAATCCTTATTAATTAAATAGGTACCCTAGTATATATTTAAATATTAGGCGGCGACTCTCTTTCATCAACAATAGAGAAACCACAAGTTGGATCTTGGTTTAACTGGTGCAAGATAGGATGCAACAATATGGCGATTTTGTTGGGGAATCACTCTTAGGTTGTGACCTTAGCATACTTAGACTGAAATTAGAATTTATATTTGTTTATACATTGTTTTATCTGTAGTTAGGTTTGCAATTACATGCTTACCTGTTTTATTTTCTCTTTATGCATATGCTTATTGTTCTTACACCCTTATCTGTTACTGTTGTCATGTATTGTCATCACATTTCTACCTATCAAGTATTGGCCGTACACTATCACACATAACGGCATGCGAGGGTTGTCTTTTACACCCCTCCGAACCTTCTTTTCAAAACTCTCTAGTTTCAGAGATTGGCTTTGTCAGGTCAACCAACATAACTTCTCGCAGTCTTCAGTCCAACTCAAAAGTAGGAAACAGTCTACTCTAGGAAAATAGGTCATACTGCATAAAACTTAGGTGAGTCGGTCCTTGGCATCGACACACAAGTGGGAAAACCACCCTAATGTCAACGGGTCATGGACCCAACGACATCATTTATGTGGAAAAACAAAGAAACCTGACAAGACATCTAAAGATCCAAAGCAAACACTTACCAAAACCTTTCTTTTACCCACTTCAGAAAATGAAAATCAACTAAAACATCCTCGAGATAACATGGTGATGGGAGCGCCACACAAGTTGAAGCAATGGTGAAAGAACATTCGCCAGGAGCACGAAAATGAGATTCTGACACACTTGGGGGCACTGAATGCTTTGATAAACATCCGAGCAGACAAGGTTCTCACTCGCGTAATGATAGAGTTTTGGGATTCAGATAAGGTGGCGTTCATGTTTGCCGACTATGGGTTAGTATCGACATTGGAAAAAGTTACTAGTTTCACGAAGCTGCGATTCATATGAAGGAAGACAATAAATACTAGTCACTATACCCGGTTACATGTTCTTGGATGTTGTGGGGCTGGCAAACAGTCAGGGTATGAGAAATATCAAGGACGGATGGGTGAGTGTCGACTAGCTGTTTGACAGACTTGAACATCACGAAAGCTTTGAGTAGTATCCGGGAGAGTTTCAGTATGATCAAGCAACGTGGGAGAGTCTCAGGCCTATCACTTTCTCATTGCCACTATTAGGATTATTGATCTTCCCCCAGAATATGGTTCGGTTTAACATCAACTTATTACTCGTGATTCTGGGTACCTTTTGTGGCAACCTTCAAGCTACTTTGGTGCCGATGGTGCTGGCTGAGATTCTTAGGAATTTGTCCGCATGTGCACAGGGGTATGACATCTTTAAGGGTTGTAACTTAATACTTCATATAAGGGCTACATAACATTTCTTCTAGCGAGAGGCCACCATTGACTATTTCGTGGGCGCCACCAACATGATCCACTCCCAATCCACACTCAACAATGCGCGGAAGAGGTCGTTGGAAGAATAGTACCAAACTATGAGTCAGCTTCAATTTCCTCACGGAGCTAACAATGGGTGCTAGAGTGTATACTTGATGCGTGAAGACGAAACAACTTAAATACACTTCCAAAGAAGTTTGTATGGCAAATTACATCTACTAACTACACTATCAATGCTCAATTAGAGAAATGAAACTAGAATTTGACTAATTTTTTTTATTTGTTTTCAAACAGGTAAAAAGCCTAGGGATGAAATCTTCGCCTAGGTGTTCGCCTAATGGGTTATTTAGTTAACACTTGTTTTATTGATCGGTGTATTATAGCTCTCAACTCTAAGTTACTCAATACCTCTCGGTCAAAGAGTGATTTTGCCCAATTTGGCTTTCTCATGCCCAAATGGGTGTCAAGATAAATAGTTTATATGAGATTAAGTCGGGTGTCACTACCCAAATCCCATAATAGGCCGTGATGGTGCCCAATTATGCCACTAGGCAAGCCAACGGGTGAACCTCCGCGTAACTATCCATTTTAAAATTTTAAAATCACGAATTTCATTAAATAAATAGAATAAAATCTAGCACTCATAGAAACTTGTGCTTTTCTTTACCAAATTTTGGAATATAAATAAATCATTAAGTGAAATGATAATAATAACGTGAAATAAAATAATGAACGTCCACTAGGAACCCCTAAATCCTCGTGTCACAAGAGCATGAGCATCTACTAGAACAATACAACACTACCACAACATCTGTCTAGAATATAAAATAGATAAGATATAATAACTGAATAAGATTGAGACTCCGTGTGCTGCGAATCATAGTATGGGATGTAGGTCACCATAAAGTCCCTTTAGCAGCTATGCCAATGCTCTAAAAATTGACCACCTATTCTACATGCCTCAGTACTTGCAAATTCAGTGCAACAGTGTAGCGTGAGTACGTAAATCAACGCATACCCAATAAGTATTTACGCCTAACCCGTGAAGAGGTAGTGACGAGGGGTCGAAAATGATACTTACTCGTGGTCCAATAAATCAAATATAATAAGGTAGACAAGTATGAAACATGGTAAGTAAATAGTGAGAATAGGTATAGACAAATAACACAGTCTATAACTGAACAGTGAGCACAAAGTCCTCAATTATGGGATACCTCCTCAAATGGAATACGTAATGGTCAACACAAATCAACGGTCACATCTCAAGTCAGGAAACTCACGAGTACACGAACTCCTTATCAAGTATTTCGCACGATT
>NW_017684426.1:0-4117 GCF_001879085.1 Nicotiana attenuata
ATTATAAATTGTTTGCGCATTTATTTTAATTGAGGCTTTTGCCTCTGCAAGTGTAGAAAATTCCTCAACCGAAAGATCTAAAGCCTTATAAATATTTGTGTACCAAAAGTGAGGACCTCCTAATTTCATTGTAGGATTTAACAATGCAGCAACACCATAAATAGGGGGGATAGGGAAAAAATATTTTTTAAACTTTTCTTTCATTGCATTTATAGCAAGTTGATAAATTTCCCCATCCTCCGAAAATTCAACAAACAAATCACATAGTGCTGCAATATAAACTAAACAATTTGAAATAGTAGGATAATATTGTCCAGAAAATGCATTTGTAGCAATTTGAAAATGTTCTAAAAAATCTATAAGAATTTTGACATTCGTCCAATCTTGATTTGTAAGGATTTCATCATCATCCTCACCACCAACACGAGCATTAAACGTTGCATTAATTGGGTTTCTATATTCATATGCAACTACTAAACTTTCGTACATATAATTCCATCTAGTTGGACAAGGTTTAGGAACCTTTCTTTCTCTAAGGCCAAATTCATCACATTTTTTAAAATACTCTCTAAGTCTACTTCTACGGTTTGAATAAAAAAGCCAATTAAGAGCCATTCTAACCTTTTCAATTTCTAAATTTAAAATTCTCATACTATCACCGACGATTAAATGGTAAATGTGACAAATACATCTCACATGGAAACAATTACTAAATGCAGGATTTAGTGTTGTTGTAAGTATGCCTATAGCACTAGTGTTACTAGAAGCATTATCCATAGAAATTGCCATTATTTTATCTCTAATGCAAAAATATCTACAAATATCTGCAACAGTGTTAGCAATAAACTTACCTGTGTGACGTGAATTAATTATTCTATACGCAATAATGCGTTTTTGCATTATCCACTCCTCGTCTATCCAATGACTTGTAACAGTTAGATAATCATAGTCATTATTACTTCTACCAATATCAGTAGTAATAGAAATCCGATTAGTTATATGAGTAAATAAATACCGCAAATATTGTTCATATTCATGTTTATATTTATAAATATCGCTCTTAACTGTTGCGCGAGGCCAACCTTTATAAGTAGGATTAAAAACTTTTCTAATATAATGCGCAAAATTAGGGTTAGAAGGAAAAGTATATGGTAAGCACATAACAGTAACCATCTTTGCTAATTCTTCACGATCTTTATTAGGATCGTAATATAAAATACCACCGGTCACAGTGTTAATTCCTGGTTGAACTAGATTTGAACCTGTACTAGGGTTAACCGCAGTATCTACACTTGTCCCCTCTTGTTGCGCTTTCATTTGTAAATATTTAACTTTATCCCACAAGTTTTACACCTAGCCTTATTTTGTTCTCTTACTTGAGTAAAAAAATTCCAAACTATTGATGTTTCTAGGCGTTTAGAAGGTTGTCTATTAAAAGTAGGGGTTTGTACAGGTGGGTCGGGCGGGGCATCAGTTGGGTTATTAACAGGACTAGTAGGTGAATCATCTAAATCCGGTTGGGTTTCATCTACATCCTCATTTTCCTCATCATTTTCTAAGATAGATTGATTAGGATAAAGAACATTCATAAAATCTTCATTTAATTGTTCACCTTGTGCAACATTATGGCAAAATTCACTATCGGAAAATTGAAAACAAGGGTTATCACTATCAAGAATAATAGGAGCAGCAGGACGGGTAACAGGTCTGGGTCGGGGAGCCGAGGGAAGGGTAGTAGGTTGGAGACTACTTTCACCAATTTTTGTTTTTCCCTTACCACCAAACATTTTTTTCAAAGAAAATGCTATATTAATTACAATTATGCAAACTAAACACACAAAAATATATTCTTAAAAGTTAAGAGTTGGAACGAGTTTACCGAATTGCCGAACAACTTCTTGAAAATTGAAAATCGTTGAAGACTTGAAGACTTGAATACTTCAATTCACCAACTTCACAATTTTTCACGAAATTGCAATAATAAAATAAGCAATTATAGAAGAGAAATTAGATATAGATTGAGAGAGATTGAGATAGATTGATGAATTGGTGAGTAAAAATGAAAGAATGAGGGGGTATTTATAGTTGAGAATTGGGGAAAAGTGTAATTATATAAAGTTTGGGGTTAAAATAAAGTTTGGGGGCCAAATGGCTATTTTCTAAAGTTCCAAACGGTTGAAAATTAAAGGCTAACGGCTAGATTTTAAAATCTGACCGTTGGCTTTTTTTTAAAAAAAAAAAAAATTTTTTTTTTAAAAAGTAGCCGTTGGAGCTCGTTAGGACCGTTAGGCCCGGTTGAACCGGCCCAGGACCGCCTGCCGGTCCCAGGCTTAGCGGTCCCGGTCTCGTGGGCCTCGTGTACGAGACCGGCCCGTCACGGGCTTCCTACCCATTCAGGGACCGGCCCACCAGGACCGGCCCGCCGGGGCCGTTTAGCCCGTTAGGACCACGGGCCCGGTCCGGTCCCGGTCCCAGACCGGCCCACCAAACAGCCTTAATGTCACATTGTAAAATCTGACAGTAATTAGATAAGGTGGGACTCCGTTAGTGGGTAATGGCACACATGACCTCAAGACCAACTATTAACGAGTGACATATATGATTCATTTTCTTATGTTCAGTGGCAATACTTGAAGGTTTTTCATAAAAAATTACTCTAACTTTCACTATATATTCTAGAATATTCTTAATCTAAGAAGAGTGACATCGAAGATGACTTGGGCAAGAAATTTATTGGATGTGTGATGTACTACACTTGATTGATATATGAAGGTTGTTGAATGACTTAAGTTTGATATTCTTTGTGAATATAGTGTGCAAGGAAAAATGATTCACTCGGTTGCCTAAGGACGAGGTTGCTCCTTTTAGATAAAACATGTGCCAACAGAACACAAGACGTTCGACATAGTTGGCTATGCATCGGGGACTAGAGCAGAGCGTGTGACTATCGAGGATGAGTCCGGAACCAAAATATTGTTATTTTGGACTCAAAATATATAAATAGGTGTAAAAAAAAAGTTACCATAATATATATAACGCCAGAAAACCTGGCGCTATATAATAACGGTAACTGCACCGTTAATATATAGCGCCAGGTTTTCTGGCGTTATACTTACACACAGATATAGCGCCAGAAAACCTGGCGTTATACCCCTCAATAAAAAACCCTCCATCTTCTTCACCCGTCTTCTTCTTCAGCATTATTTTACTCCTCTATCTTGGTCCCCCCACTGTCCAAAAACCGTCCGCCACTAAAAAAAAAAAAAAAAAAAAAAAAAAAAAAATTGGGTCCCCACGGCACATAAAACTTGAAGAACGTAGGTCCCACACTCGAGTAGAGCTTCTTGTTATTGTTGATTCACGGTTTCGGAGTCAAATTTTCGATCTATTTGCTTTCCGAAAATTCTAAATCGAGGTATTTCGATTTATTTTAAGTTGAAACTTTTATAATAATGCATATTATTTGATTTGTATGTGTTCTATTTCGGTTTGTATTTATTTTTTTCGAAATTAGCATCTTAAATTTATCCGGTTAGTGTTTTATATAAAAATATAAATTTGTCAAATAAATTTGTCTGTTAATATTCTCATTTATATATATGTGATTTCATGCCGTTTTGTATTTTATTTGCAATTAAATTTATTTGTTGTTTATGTTTAGTTTAGATTATTTTTTAGCGTAGTAAAATCTAGACCTTTTTAGCGTAGTAAAACGTAGACCCTTTTAGCGTAGTAAAATTTAGAGCCTTGTAGCGTAGTAATGTGTAGTATTTTAGCTTAGAATTCCTTTTGTTTTACTATCTTATACTGGTATTTCGATCCTCAAAATATGGAGCCCGGAACTTTTATATATATATATATATACAATTTATACAATTAAGTTATTAAAAAATATGAATTTCAATTATAAAAAAAAAAACATATAGCCGCTGGGCCTCAAAAATATCGAGCCCGGAAGCCATACGTAAGTAATTTGTACAATTAAATTATTAAAAAATATGAATTTAAATTATAAAAAAAAACATAACTATTAATGATAGTTTGGTGCCACTGGGCCTCAAAAATATCGAGCCCGGAACCCATACGTAAGTAACTTGTACAATTAAGTTATTAAAAA
>NW_017684426.1:6863-7575 GCF_001879085.1 Nicotiana attenuata
GCATGCCGCTTACAGCCTTGGAATTTTTGACACTCCAGTGCCATCACAGATGACCCCATCGGGTCAACTATTGATCACGGGCTCGAATTTTCAAGGAGCGGATTGGGGTAGATATTTCCCTGGCCCGTCTACCACTGATGAGGGTGACCGACCCGAGATTTATTTAGTGGGCGCCGACTGAGTTATGGCAGCTCTTCGCATGCGCATGTATGAGTTTATTAGTATTGAATTTGACTTTGTTTTAACTATAACTTATTTATTTTGTTACACTATATTAATTTCCTTTTTCAGGCTTCATGTGATGCTGCGACAGATGACTACTTTCAGGATCCAGACACGATTATGGTAAGATAATATAAATTATTATGAATTATTATGTAGTTTTCTAAACTAAGTTTTATATTATTATGTAGCCTTCTACTAGACCTGACAGCACCACCGATACATGTCATCCTGCGCCACATCCGACTATAAGGAGAAAACTTGATGATGATGATCCTGATAGCGTACCCGGGCGGGAGGGGATGCGCCTCAGGCCGACGGCTACATTGAGACACACCGGATGCGGGACACATTGAGTCGGCCTTCCTTTTTTTTTTATTTGGTGTAAATAATATTTTTGTATATATTAACAACAATATTTAATCGAATATGTCCATTACTTTTTTTAGTTCTCAATGTGTTTTATTGTTTCGTATAACAACACAAGCAT
>NW_017684427.1:0-980 GCF_001879085.1 Nicotiana attenuata
AGTACAATGGATGGTACTGACGTTTCGCTTTTTGGGAACCTACGTTTGGCTGCGGTACAGCATAGGAACCGAATTTGCAGGCGAGCAGGCTACGAGTTAGGACTTCCTTCTCTTCCAGTTCTATTGGTGAGCTCCGCTTTTGTTCGTGGAGTATTCCTTAGAGTCATCTTTATTTAGTTATTTCTTTGTTTACTTAGAGAGTTGTCCAGGAAATCTCATGTCCTGAGCAGTGCGTCAGTTTATCAGTAGAGGCTTCATAGACATAGTGTTGGGTTAAGATTAAGATGTTTTCAATAAAAACTTAGTAGTATTTCATTGTTTACTACGAATAAAGTTTTGGAGTTGGCTTATTTTAGGTATTTAAATTAATTAAAAGTATTTGGTTATATTATTGCCTTATTGCATATAAAGTTTGAAGTTATAACAGATTTAATAAGCGCAGTTGGTTCGCTCGGTCATGTTTAATGATCGGTGCCGGTCCCGAATTGTTTAGAAAAATGGGTCGTGACATTTCTGTCCTCATCATGTCCACTATCAGTAGATCAAATAAATTCATGTAAGATATTATATTTTTGTCGCCCCCACAAGTTTGTCTTTATTGAAGTTTCTTTGTAACAAACCATAGCTAGTTCATATAAAGTCATGCAAGATATTATATTTTTGTCGACCCCACAAGTTTGTCTTCATTGAACTTTCATTGTAACAAATCATAGCTAGTTCATATAAAGTCATGCAAGATATTATATTTTTGTCGCCCCCACAAGTTTGTCTTCATTGAAGTTTCTTTGTAACAAATCATAGCTAGTTCATATAAAGTCATGCAAGATATTCTATTTTTGTCGCCCCCACAAGTTTGTCTTCATTGAACTTTCATTGTAACAAATCATAGCTAGTTCATATAAAGTCATGCAAGATATTATATTTTTGTCGCCCCCACAAGTTTGTCTTCATTGAAGTTTCTTTGTAACAAATCATAGCTA
>NW_017684427.1:2879-7575 GCF_001879085.1 Nicotiana attenuata
GTAAAATTCTTAATTTGCTGTTGAGCATGTGTTTCTATGTGTACCTGCGTCGCATGTATGGTACGCGAGCAGGGTGATTGTTTATTTAAATTTGACCGCGTCGCATGTATGATTCGCGAGCGGGGTAATAGATGCATCTATGGTTTGTGCCGTTCGACCCTCGGCAGTGCACATTTTACATTTATGTTGGATCGGGCCGTACGACCTCGGCATGAGATGCGCATGCTTATATTGCTTGCCTTGATATTTATTGACATTTGTAGCTGCTCTCCCGACTTGAGATAATTGTTAATTAAAGGATTATGAATCCGGAGGCTTTTTATAAAAAAAAAAAAAAGAAACTTCTTACCTGTCTAGTAATTCATTTGAATCTACTGTTGTTCTTAATAAATCCGTGAGTCATCGCGTTAATAATATTATTACTGGACCTTTAGTAAGTGTCGAAGTTGCCATCTCGTCTCTACTTCTTCGAGATTAGGCGGGATACTTACTGAGTACATATTGTTTTTGTACTCATACTACACTTCTGTGATTTTTGTTGCACAGGCACATGTACTACTAGTGGCCTACTGGGTGTAGCAGCATGGATGATACTGGGACTAGGTGAGTTGCATTACTCGAGGCGGCCCGCAGCTAGTATAGTCCCTTCCAGTATATTGTATTTACTTTCTGTCCATTGTATCCCGGACGGATGTTATATTGTATTGTCTCTTAGAAATAGCTCATGCACTTGTGAAACCGGGTTCTGGGGATGTCTATGGGTTTATTCGGAAGTTTAAAATTGTTAAATGTTTCATTATATATTCAATGGAATTTATCACGTATTGTTTAAACGCATAAAAGAAGTGATTTCAGAAATATTTAAAACGAGAAGTTACTAGTTATTTGTTGTTGGCTTGCCTGACAGTGGAGTCCGACGCCATCACGACCCTTAGTGGATTTTGGATCGTGACATTGTTCTTCTATGACAGATTCAAACTTCAAATACCATTGCGTTGGAGCTTGTTTCAATCCATACAGGCTCTTTTTTCAATTTGCAGACATAATTTTCTTTTCCCTTAGTTACAAAACCCTCAGGTTGCTCCATATAAATCTCCTCATCTAAATAACCATGAAGAAAAGTAGTATTTACATCCATCTGTTCAACCTCTAAATCTAGATTTGCGGCTAAGCGTAGAACCACACGAATAGAAGACATCTTCACAACAGGGGAGAAAATTTCATCAAAGTCAACTCCCTTCTTCTGGCCAAAACCTTTAACAACTAACCTCGCCTTGTATCTAGGCGCAGAGGTATGGTTATCTTGCTTTATTCTGAATATCCATTTGTTAGATAAAGCTCTCTTACCTTTCGGCAATTCCACTAACTCATATGTGCCATTCTCATGGAGTAACTTCATCTCATCTTCCATCGCTTCGATCCAATGATCTTTGTGATTATCTTGCATGGCTTCATCATAATTCTCAGGTTCTCCCATGTCAGTCAAAAGTACATACTAATCAGGAGGATAGCGCATGGATTTTTGCTTCTCCCTTGTAGATCTTCTAAGAGAGGTTTCAGGAGCATTCGAAGTAGTTACCTGTGCAGAAATTGGTTGCTGATCAACCACAACCTCATCTACTGGAGCATCCATAGCATCTATACCATGATGATCATTTTGATCTTGATCACTATCTCCATCATTGTCTTGGGTTCCTTCATGTGCAATAGGTGCCTTAGCAATTAAAACTGGATCAATATCAACTAAGCTCTCATTACTCTGAGAATCTATCTTCTCAGCTTTGTCAATATCTTCAATAGTTTGGTCTTCAAAGAATATTGCATCACGACTTTAATAAATTATTGTCAACTGGATCATAAAAACGATATCAGTTGTTGGGCTAAAATGGCCCAATGACACTCTTAACATGGTGTGATATTGTCCTCTTTGGGTCAAGCCCGCACGATTTTTCCCAAAAGGCCTCACACCATTAAGAGATACCTATACCTTATATGTAGACTCCCAATCTTTTCAGCTACCAATGTGGAACTTTGTTCGCACACCCAACAATCTCCCCCTCGAACTAAGTTCCACGTGGCCCACTACCACGATCCACATGTCAATTTTCGAGATTCACTGTTTGCCACCCACATTGTTAGAGTATTATGGCAACCGAAGCCCGCAACTAGCTTCTTCTTGTGTGTGCACCGCCCTGCACCATCACTCCGCCATCTCCATACTCGTTCCGCTAAACCTGGGCTCTGATACCAGTTGTTGGGCTAAAACGGCCCAATGACACTCTTAACATGGTGTGATATTGTCCGCTTTGGGCCAAGCCCGCACGGTTTTTCCCAAAAGGCCTCACACCATTAAGAGATCCCTACACCTTATATGTAGACTCCCAATCTTTTCGGCTACCAATGTGGGACTTTGTTCGCACACCCAACACAGCTAACACTTTATTTAGTGGCGACATTTTGTGTTTCGTAGAGACTACGAAAGGTCCAATTTTTTGTTAATCCTCAAACATGAGATTCGATCTAGGCATATCTAATGGAGTATATCCTTAATTAACAGGTTGTGGCGTTGTGAGACTTGAATCCAGAACCACCACTTGTACATTTACAAACTTCTAGTTAGCTTTCGTGGAGTTGAATAAAATGCACTTTCACTTCACTGAAGTCCTCTAATTAACACAGCAGCAAGAAGTATGACGCAGCATTAATATCCTAAAACAACAATTTATGATGTTTAGCTTCTTAGTTTCTCTGCAAAGTGAAACTGGAATATGTCACATAGTACATCCAGTTTTAGTTTTTAAAACTGAAACAATAATCCACAAAATTGAATTATACAGTAGTCTAACATTCTATTCCTAGTAGACGAAACGAGTCACAAATGCTCCTGATCGATTCATGCAGTTCACACCATGCAGTCACGCACCAACAGAATCAAACAGCTTCTTGTTATTTAGGATACAGGGTCTAATCGCCATTACCTATTGGAGATGAAGACTTAAAGGCAAAAGAGAGAAAAAAGAGAAGGAATATCAGGATATTCTTTGATCAATTCTCAGTTGCTTTCAAGTATCTGAAATAGGAACTACATTTAACGTAAAGAATTTTCTTGTAAATTTAAAGAAACGATTTTTTAATTTTTTTTCTTTCTATTTATCTATTTTCTGTTTTCTCTTTTGAAGACAATTCTTCAGTGCTGCATATGTTCTAACTTCCTGAGTTACCATTTCTTTGAAGAGGCAACTCTTATATTGAGAAGTTTCACTCTAACTAAGTAATAAGCACTAAACTCTATAATAGACAGGGTGTTTTTGCTATGACAAAAAAGGCTGAGTATTTAAAATTAAAATAGATTGAAAGAAATCCAATCTAAGCAAACATAGTGAAGCGAATTATTTTCAAATGTAAAAATTAGCAAGTGAATGAATTAATACTCGTTAATATTGGTTGGTGTTGCTGTAACGACTCGGCCGGTCGTTTTTGGAATTTACGCCCCGATCCCCCATTAACTGCTTCCCCTAAGTTCATTTATGCTATTTTGGTATGCCGGGACGTTCTGTGTTAAGTTTTGGAGAGTTTTGGGACACTTAGTCCCTAAAAGAGAGCTTAAGTGTTGAAAAATGGTCCGTAGTCGGAACAGTGTGAAGACAACCTCGGAATGGAAATCCGATGGTTCCGCTAGCTTCGTTAGGTGATTTCGGGGTTGGGAGCGTGTTCGGAATGTATTTTGGAAGTCCGTAGCTCATTTAGGCTTGAAATGCCGAAGTTTGAATTTTTGAAGTTTCCGGTCCAATAGTGAATTTTTGATCCGAGGGTCGGATTGGAATTTCGGAAGTTGCAGTAGTTCCGTCATGTCATTTGGAATGTGTGTGCAAAATTTCAGGTCATTCGGACGAGGTTCGGGTAGGTTTTTTATCGAAAGCGTGTTTTGTTGGGAATTAAACTTCCTAGGCTTGAATCCTTGATTGAATCGGGTTTCCGGTGTTGTTTTAGGTGTTTTAAGGATTGGTACAAGTTTGAATAAGGTATTAGGTGGTATTGGTATTTTTGGTTGAGGTCCCGGGGGCCTCGGGATGATTTCGGGTGGTTAACGGAGGAAATTTCTAAGTTTGCAGCAGCTGGTATTTTTGTTCCTTCTAGTATTTCCGCTTCTGCGGCTTGGGAACCGCAGAAGCGGAGCCGCAAAAGCGGCCTTGGCTTCGCAGAAGCGATTTTTGGTCACCCTCCAGGAAACCGCAGGAGCGGTAGGAATTCCGCAGAAGCGGATCCGCTTCTGCGAGATGGGAACCGCAGAAGCGGAAGCTGGGATTTTAAAGGAAGCCGCAGAAGCGGCCAGTGTTCCGCAAAAGCGGGACCGCAGAAGCGGTCCCTTGTCCGCAGAAGCGGAAATCCCTGGGCAGAAATAGAAATGTCGAGGGTTTAATTTCATAAGTTTGCAAAATCTATTGAGAGCTCGGTTTAAGGCGATTTTGAGTGGGTTTTGAAGTGAAGACCACTGGGTAATGTTTCTTTGGTCCCTTCTTGTTATATTTCATCATTATATAGTTAAATACATCATTGGAATTCGAATTTAGGATAAAAAATTGGATAATTTGGGGTAAAACTTCATTACCTAAACTATTGAGTTTTGAGTGGGTCATTTGACCTCCAATTTAGGAGTTTTTTATATGGTTAGACTCGTGAGGTACGAGGGTTCTAA
>NW_017684428.1:0-1845 GCF_001879085.1 Nicotiana attenuata
TAGAAGAAGAGCAATTGTATATATACCCATCAAAAGTCTTTTCTTCCTCCAATATGGGACAATGTCCCTTTGCCAAGGAGAGAAACTCAAAAAGGTTTAAAATAATAAATATTGCAAGTAAACAGAAAAAGAATTTCAAATAATCTGATTGTATTTTTGTGACTTAACTAAATTAATTAATTAAATAATTAAAAGGAATTTTGTCCAAAATGATTAATTAATCCATCTTTGACCGAAGCCGAAGCCGAAGCCGAGCCAGCGACGACGACGACGGCGCGAGGCTTGCCTTCTTCTTAACTCTTTAAGAGTTAGATGAAGAGCAATTGTATATATACCCATCAAAAGTTTTTTATTCCTCCAATATGGGACAATGCCCCTTTGCCAAGGAGGAAAATTCAAATATTTTATTTTCCTTCCATTTCCCATTCACCCTCTTTAAGCTACACCAAGCTTAAAAGCCCAATAGAAATATGCAAAATTATCGGATTTATCTATCATTAATACTTTGGCACAAATTATATCTTCATCGTTTAATATTTGCTTTAAATATGTTTTTATTTTAAACAATCTGGCATATCTGATCTCATACGCATACTGTAAGGACATATTTAACCCATTAAAATTCCTAAGACTTTGTATTATTGAATTTATCTTGTTTGATTCATGATAATATTGTGGATATCGACTCATCTCAATTTTTAATGAAGAAATAGACGATCTCAAGTTCTTTTATCCCACTTAAAAAGCCCCTCAAGCACAAAGTGAGGTTGACTTAGATAAAAAGAAAAAATACAATTCATGTTTCAATTTTGGGGACTGAATATACTTAGTATAGATGATGGATCAGGTTGGGAAAGGAAAATGTGTTATATTGAACATTTCAGTCATCGCATGAACTACTTTTTTTCCCTTCAAATAACAGTAAATTTAAAAAATACTGCTATTTCTTTTTAGGGTGAATTCATTCTGTTTAAGTAATTCAGTATTAAGTAATTTTGATTTTTTTTTAAATAAAAATATTACTATGAATTAATAGAAATATAAATATGTGAAAATTTGAACAAGTATTGGCGTTGTTTGTGAAGTTCTGCATTACTACTTCACCTGCTTATTTTTTATCTTATTTGAGAATGAAAATTTATATAATTTTGTTTTTATGGTCATGACTATTATATAGAAGTTTCTCCTAAATATGATGTGTCATTATATTACATATCTTCACCGAGTTAGGAAAATTAAATAACCCTAGATAATAATTAATAAGGCTTATTTGCCGGGGAGAAAAGAATTATACCTATATCAACATCGCACTCTCTAACAAGTTCACTAACTTTATTATATAAGCTAGAACGACGTTTAGAAAATGAGGCATAATGATCGCCTTTTTATCCTTTAAAAATAGATTTATATACTAGACAAAATAGTCATTTAATTATTATCTTTTTATATTAAGGACCTAGAAATTCATTAAAATTTGATTATTAAATCTTTCCTTATTTAAATTATATGTACCTAAAATTTAAGTTTTTCTAATGAGACCATGCCCTGGATAATGGTGCATCACCTACTCGGCCTCATCTTGCAAGGGCAAGGGGGATCCCCTGGCTAGGAGGGTATTCAGCAAGTGCTTCCAAATCTCCTCAACATAGGGCAACGATTGATAGTTGAAACCTCTTTTTCAAGTCCCGGGGGACTAGTTGCTTGGTTCCGACCATTTCCGCTAAAGAAAAAGCCATTCCTGACTAAAGAAAAGTCAAAACAAAAGGTAGGCGGTCAGACCTATGGCATGTAGCATAGAAAAACCTTCGCCCTTAGCGAAGGGCTTTCTGAAAGCTCCATTTGAAG
>NW_017684428.1:5165-7574 GCF_001879085.1 Nicotiana attenuata
GTACATGGGAATGGTGAAAGCACCGGGATCTTCAAGCTTTGGAGCCATCGAGTGCACAATTGCACTTACTTGGTGAGTCATTTTGATGGTCTCACAATCCATAGATCTCTCTTTGGTCACCAAGTCTTTCATGAACTTGGCGTACCCCAGCATTTGCTCAAGAGCTTCTTCCAAAGGAACATTGATTGACAAGCTTTTCATCATCTCAATAAACTTCTTAAACTGGTTTTCATTCTTTTGCTTCGCAAGTCTCTGAGAGTAAGGTGAGGAGGCCTTGGCAAGGGAGACTTAGCCTTGGACACAACCGTTTCTGGCATGTCTATTACGTGTTCCCTAGACGGGTTCACGTCATTTTGAGTCTCTACCTCATTATCATGAATATCAGTTCTCACTTCCGCATTCAAGTTCTCTTCACTCACTTGCTCATCAACTATAGGGGTAACATCATCTTGCACCTCAAATTCATCACTCACAATTTCCTTTTGCTTGGAGGCATTCACATCACCACCTCAACCGCTTCTTGTAATCACCGCCATTGCAGGCCCATTGTTGTTCCCACCCTTCGGGTTTACTACCGTATCACCAGGTAAAGCCCCCTTAGGGCGAGTATTCAAAGATTGCGAAAGCTGGCCAAGTTGAACCTCCAAGTTTCGGATTGAAGTATTGTGTGATGCCAACTGCGTATCAGAGTCGGCGTTCTTTTTCATCATTTGTTCAAACATCATCTCGATCCTCCCCATCTCATTGATTGACGAGCTAGGACCTTGGGATGGAAATGGGGTGGGGTTGTTTGGTTGTTGATACAATGGAGGCCTTTGAAAGCCTTGCCCCCGATTTCCTTGATTGCCATTATTCCAACCACCCTGATTGTTGTTTCCTCCCCAATTGTTATTGTTGCCATTCCAGTTGCCCTGGTTGTTCTGGTTGCTCCAATTCTGATTGTTGTTCCCACAGTTGCTATTCCCTTGCTGGTTTTGATTCCCCCAATTGCCTTGGGACCTCCATTGTTGTTGTTGGTTAGGACCATTGCCCCTTTGTCCTTGATAATTGTTCACGTACTGCACTTCTTCACTTTGCTCATCATACCCATCATCTTGGTTGTAACCACCATTACCTTGCTCATATTGATCCGGGCTACCTTGACCTTGTTGACCTCTCTGACGCCTCTTGTTGACCAACATATTGACACCTTCCATAGTATTTACTTGTCGTGGTGCTTGAACTTGCTGCAATTGAGCTTTTGCCAGCTGGTTCATTGTTGTAGTTAACTCTGCTATTGCCTGACCATGGTCGTGGAGCTCTTTGTGCAAGTGAATGACTGTGGGATCACCTTGTGGCACATTAGCGCGACTCTACCAAGCTGAGGAAGTGTTTGCCATCTCATCCAAAATCTCACACGCCTCAGCATAAGGTGTGTTCATAAAATTTCCCCCCTGCTAGCTGGTTTACCACACACTAATTGGTCGTGTTAATGCCTCGGTAGAAAGTCTGCTGGATCATTTCTTCGGTCATGTCATTGTTCGGACATTCTTTCACCATTGTCCGATACCTTTCCCAGATTTCATGAAGTGGTTCATTAGGTTCCTGTTTGAAAGCCAAAATATCATCTCTCAAGGTCTCCATATGCCCCGGCGAGAAAAACTTTGCTATAAACTTGTCCGCCAACTCATCCCAAGAATGGATGGAATGGTTGGGAAGTCTTTCGAGCCAGTCCAAAGTTTTCCCTCGAAGTGAGAAAGGGAACAATCTCAATCATAGAGCATCCTCTGACACATTCGTCTGCTTGCTTCCATAACATGTATCCACGAAGCCTTTAAGATGTTTATATGAATTCTGATGGGGAGCGCATGTGAAGTACCCTCGCTGCTCCAAAAAAGTCAACATCACATTTGTTATTTGAAAATTGCCCGCTCGGATCCGGGGTGGGACAATTGCACTTGCGTAGACCTCATTTGGAAGCACCCGAGGAGCGACTCTTGGAGGAGGCGTGGGAGGGTCTGGAATGTTATCATTGGCCTGGCGGCCTCTTCTTTGACCTTGAGGTACTAGAGGCACCTCATCTTCTCCATTATCATCAACCTCCTCCCCTAGTGGAACATTACCAAGAGGATCATTGTTTGCCATTTTGTACCTAAATATATGATTCACATACATTAGTAAAATAGAAGGAAAGAAAAAAAAGACACAAATCTAGTTAGATAGATAGCCAAAACTGTTTAGCTCCCCGGCAACGGCACCAAAAAGTTGATCGGAGCCAACCCTACACCACTATAGAGTGGAGAGAGCGGTCGATGTATCTTTTACCCGATAAGTCAGGATCGAATCCACAGAGATCTAAGAAAGGTTTGGAATTGGATTCCTATCTAATCTAGCAATATGCAATGTTCTTAATTGCACTTCCAATCATTC
>NW_017684429.1:0-7573 GCF_001879085.1 Nicotiana attenuata
TGACAACACTAAGAGGAGGAGTAGGTGGAGGGCCCTTGGATCTTGTATAATAGGATGATGTTTCCAAAGTGCTCGAACTAACCTTTGGGGAGGGGAATAATAAAACAAAAGGTAACCAAGTTAGTGAGGATCATAAAAAAATGTTGCAATATTTAAACACATAGTGCGGAAATATAAAGCGTGTCCTAATTTGGGAGCCTCGTTGTGCCCGAGGTAGGCCTAGCGACAAGTTGATTTGGAGAACTTAGGATGCTAAATGCCTCATTTTATTGATAAAAAATAGACGAATCCCAAAACGACACTAAATAAGCAAGAAATAAAATTCACTAATGGCCATTGGCCTTATTACATTTTATAAAGCGAAAAGGCAAACTCCTATCTATTTGGTCCCAGAAGGACCTTCCCCAGATTCGGCATCCCTGGCTCCATCGAACAGCTTTCCCAACTCGCGAAGTCCCAGCAATAGGTAGGCCCTGGCTAGGTGTCCGCCTTCGGTTCCTTCAGCATTTTGGCAATCTTCTACCCTCTTGAGAAACTTCTTCTCCTCAATTAACTTCTGATTGGCTTCTTGTATCTCACGGTGCTCGCTTTTGCACTCCCGGATCCTCTTGCGCAGTTGGTTGTATTTGAGCTTTGCCTTGGCCTTTTTCATCTATGATCCTTTGACCTCGAACAAACCTAGGTTGGCCCAGACCATCATGATTATCCTCCAACCAGCCCGAATAGTAGGGAGCACATCCAGCGTGGTATCTATCTAGCTCGATGGTATCCCTCCCCATGGCGATCTTGCAGTGCCACATATGCTGAGCTTGGCACTTGTAAGGACTATCATCATCCTGGAAGTCAGCCCGGAAGTGACTTATCTTGTCGACCCTGGGTACAACCGGCTTCCTACCAGCTTGCCTCATAACCCGGAGAGGGACGTAAGGGTATGTTCCTCTCAGGCCGATCAATATCAGGAAAGGTGCATCTCTGGATCGGGCGATGAACTCCTCGTTCGGAAACCACTCAAACATCCATTGTACCTGGTCCTCAGTCAGATTTTCGAAGAGCTCGACCCATTCTCTAGCATTCTCTGGTTGGGCGAACATATTGGGCATGTAATTCATTCGCTTCGGATGATGGAAAGCGATATGATCATCCCAGTCCCTTCACTGAATCTCTTATCGGTATTCACCTTTTTGGAGATGCTCCATGAGCCAAAGTTGAAGTAGCAAATTGCAGCCTTCGAAGTGTTTGGCTCCCTGTTGACACTTCTCTAGGGCTCGGTATATTTCCGCAATGATCATGGGCACAATGCTGAATGGTTGCCTCTAATTCTTTCCATTAAGGTCTTAGTTACCATAGCTAGTCTGGTGTGTATTCTTGCTTTCTTCATTGGAAACACGATCAACCCCAGGAAACAAAACATGAATACAAAGACCCTTCGATGAATGTGCCCTAATGATATGATGGAAAACTCGTCCGGGTAGGTACGGTAGGATTTGCTGTGACCGTACCTTTCATACAAATAGTCAAAGGGTATGTAGGATTTCTTCAGACATGTCAGTTCTGGATTCTTTTTCAGACCCATCATTTTGAGGAAGCCCCTGCCTTTGCGATTCTAAGGCATCAATAAACCCGGAGTTTCCAACACTATACCAGCCAATCCTCCTATCTCCTATAGCAAGGGTGTCATTTCAATATCTCCGAAGCGGAATACAACCCTCTAACAATCCCAGAACAAAGTAACAGCTTCTATGATCTTGTTGTTGGGTTGGATTTTCAGGAGAGAATGTAGGTTTCCCAAATATTTTCGGACAAGAGTTTGATCACTAGAGTGAAGATCTTTCCACCAGCTTAGCAACCATGGATGAATGTTGGTGACCATGCCAAATCTAGGGACTTCGTGCCTCATATTTCTGCAAGGCAAATAAGGTTAGGCCCTTACCCCCACCGGACTCGACTATTAATACCAACAATTAGCATGAAGCATTTTAGTTCTCCAAATAAATGCACAGAACATGGTGATGTCCATCTGGGTTTAGGGAAACCAAGTGGACTTTGGACAAGGCTATCTTAAAGGATCATTATGTGGACAACATAACTGACCCAACTAGGTTTGACCATGATGCATGTACAATTTAAATGGAATAAGGTTTCTATGGGGTTTTAGATTGGTACCCTTGAATAGACAACTCAAGGGGGAAAGGCACGGAACCGTCAACTACACCGTTGATCGACTAGTTTTACCGCAAATACGCCTTTCCGAAATTAGGGGTAATAATATAGGAAGAGCGCAATCACTCATTATAAGCGTTGCCATGGTATTTGTTTGGAACGAGTGGAATATGATGTTGGGCATGATTATGCGATAAAAAAAACATGTTGTCACGTATTTGAATGTTTAAGAAAGCAGTAAATACAACAGTTTATAACAGTAAAGCAGTAAATAAAGAAAAGAAAAGAAGAAGATAAGTCAGTTTTGCTTTGTAAAAGAAATTAAACGCTTAAAGGAATTTAAACAGGTAATTGCACATGAAGGGATAGTACAAATTCACAAGTACAATCTGAAATGGTAAAAGCCTAATTTTCCCCAGCGGAGTCGCCATGCTGTCGTGCCCCCTTTTTCTCGCGAAATCGGGTTTATTACATTTTGGTATAGGACAACTCGTTCCTTTTGGGAACTGGGTTTTGCATTTTTGAATAGTCTCCACGTAATGATTTATGGTTCATTAGGACACCTTCAAGGTTCATTTCTAAGTTTGCCTAATAACCGGAGATAGGGTAAGGGCTTGAAATTATCCTAAGGGGAAGGTGTTAGGCACCCCTCAAGATCCACTAGTGTGGTTCCCGGCCAGATAGCTCTTTGTGAATTTGGTTCAATTAACATATAAACAGATAAGGCTCAAATAAGAGGAGATTTAATGAACAACCGTTTGAAACTAAACAAAGTATGAAAGAGCAATTAAGGCTGATATTAAACGGAGTTGCAATGCTTTTAGAAGAGAAGGGAAATAAGGGGGGGGGGGGGTCCTAGGTTTATTTAAAATATGGATCACATCAATGCAATACCCGGTAATCACTCCTCAGAAGAGAGGCTACACGTGGTATTAACACACGGGTCATCATATCCATATCTACCCTTTCCCACCCTGTTAGAGGTACTAAAGCGCGGATTGGTCCCGACCACTATTGCATGCTATTACCCGCCCCATTCCTATCAGTCCCGGAGGCACTTAGGACTACTAATCCTAAAAGTGAGGGATATTAGGCTGACTTGAAGTTTCAAAGGTAAAAATCTAAGGCAACATACAAAACATATAAAAGACTGCACATTCAAGGGGGAAGCACATAGACACATAAGGCTCAAGTATACCTCCTCAAACAAAATAATCCAATAGCATGACTTAGACAAACAAGTAAGGTCTGATTCTAAAAATACTTGAGGGAAGAGGAGATTATTGTTGTTACAGCAATAGGATCCATTATTGCGGGTTTTAACTCCTGTAGACATGATATCTAGTGTGCTGATTTTAATTGAACATGGTACTAATTTATAGCTGTTTAAATCCTAGAACATGATGTCTAAGTGGTAACAAGCGTGCAGAATACAAAATGAAGTCCTATAGGCAGGTTATCTAGGTGTGAAGTTGAACATGCAGAATTTTACATAAATAAACCTCTATAAACATGGTGTCTAAGGTGCAGAATTGAACACGCAGGGTGTAAGACAGTCCTATAGGCATGCTTTCTAAATATAGTTTGAAGATGCAGAATTAGAATACCCTATGGTCATGGTTTCTAAATGCAGTTTGAATATGCAGGATTTAAAGTAGTCCTATATGCATATTTTCTAAATGCAGTTTTTGAAGATACAAAATTGAAATACTATATAGGCATGGTTTCTAAACGCAATTTGAATATGCAGAATTTAAAAGTAATCCTATAGGCATATTTTCTACCCTTGAACATGCATAATTACCCACCTTTTTTCACTAGCCACCCCCACTATTTATTACAAATTATTACAATCCAGAGGTACAGAATTACATCAGAAAAATACATAAAATACAACCAGAGGAAGCCTGATTCTTGGTTCCTCCCTGAGCTATGGAATGAACTGCCTTAAGATGCCATTGCTTCAAAGCCTTTCTCAGACTTGAGTGTGTCAAAGTTTCTTAAGGGTCTTAAAAGGACCCCGAGAAATGCTCACACCCAAGTTGCATTAATCAGATAGAGATGAGTGCAGTGTGGAAAAGGCCAGCCCTTATGTGTCCAAGTTCAGAGGGAGCTCATGGGTCCCAAGGCAAGGCTCACATAAGAGGGGCAGAACTTAAGTCTGAGAAGATAGTGGAAGTGCAGGAATAGAGTTTTAAAACTGAGGGGGAAAGGAGAGGGGTAAAGGGTGATTGGAAAATAGTACTTAGTAAAATACAGAATTGATAAACTTCATACAATGGGGGTCAAGGGTTGGGAATTCATTGCAAGGAGCCTATGTACTTAGGCAAGGGTCAGCTTCGGGCATGCACATCAATAGAAGATGCTGGCATGACTATGAGCCTACCAGAATACACAATAAACAGAGGAAACATGGAGGTTATGATCCCAGGAGGATCAAGTTTGGGTCATGGACAGCAATGTTCAATGCTGCCATGCCCGAAACCAACCACAGTTGCCAAACACATTGGGGATGGGGATTTAAGGTGCACAAGCCATGATAAGTAAATAACAAAATCATTAATTCAGAACAGAAAAGGTAGAATACAGCATGCTTAATGATGGAAATTAGTTAAATACTAACAGGAGACAAACAAGAATGAAAGAGACAGTAAAGAAACATGTTGTTGTTGATGCTGAAAACTTAGTTAGAACATACCAGTCAGAGAAATAAAGTGCAGTAAAGAGAAGTAAGTAGGACTTCGAAGTATAGCCTTGGCTTTCAGCCGGCTAAACAGGCAGTAGCACAAGCAGTAGTAAAGCAAGAGAGAGTTTTTGAGTGTAAGTGTGTGTTCAGAACTAAAAGTGTTCGTGTTTGAAAGAAGAGAAGTACAGGGTATTTATAGCCTTTTGAAAACGAGTGAAAGATAAATAATAAGCCACAAACATGGAAACAATCACTATTCAGAATCAATTATACGAGTGATTGCCTTTAATGAAGTAATCACTCGCTTAACGGGTAATGACAGGCTCATAATAAGGAAAGAAATCAATTTGTAGGCAAACTGGCAGTTGCCATAAAAGAAGCAGTAAAACAATTGAGTAAGTAATCAAGTCTAAGTACAAGAATATACTAATTTTGGGAAGGGATTCAGTAAGGTAAGACAAGGAAAAGAATCAATTAAACTTAACAGACGAGTGAAATCAGAATTTCACAAAAAGAAAGTTTTGAAATCAGTCCAAGATTGAAGATCAGCCAAGAGGGAAATTCAGCATATAAATAGAGTGCACAAACATTAGACACTCGAGGCCAAACTATGGCAAAGAGAAGCAGCATGCAATAACAACTCAAAGTTACAGACAACAAACATTCGAAACATGATAGTCACATAGGTCAACTTCATTGACTTAGTAATAGAGAAAAGAGAGAGTATCATAAGCATGCAAAGGGTCAAGTGAAAGGCCCTTCTGAAAAAGTATAGTCGAGTTTCAATGGTAGCAAGAAACCAGAATCACATAAATAAATAGATGCTAAAACAAAAGAATTTCAAATCAAGTCGAACAACTTCAAATAGATGAATTGCACAGGCATTTTCAGAAACTCGAATAGACCCCAAAGAAATTAGGGTTTTGAAACCAATAGAGTCTAGAGATGATGAACAAGTAAATCAAACAAATAAATAGTCCCAGGAACTCGAATAAACCCAAAAATTGGGGTTTTCAACACCAATCGAGCCTAGCGATAATAAACAAGTAAATCAAATAAAACTCAGAAGACCTTAGGGTTTTTATCATGCAAACTCAGAGAGGGGAACAATACGAGCAAACATAGCAGAACATGTCAAAAAATGAGAGATAGTTTCAAAATAACTTAACAAGAAAACCCTAAAAGATAAAGAGTTTTGGAAGCAGAGTCTTAAAAGCAACTTCGAGAAAAACATTTAGAAGTTCAAAGCAAACATAGACCTGAAGCAGATCTAAAAGAAATCGAAAGAACCTTAGAGCTTAGGGTTTCAGAAGAAACCCAAATGATGAGAAAGGCCTCGAAAGCCATTGATCTAAGCAGAAGAGTCAAAGGTCTGACTCGAACGGTCATAGCTGGTCGGAGAAACGCCACAGATGACCGGAGAACAACCATGAACCAAAATCGACCAAAGGCTGGACCGGACTTCTTCATGGTCTGGCCTTGAAATCATAAGAACAAACACAAAGGGGCCATAGAAGGCCGACATAAGTCTCTGATGACCTTGGAAGGCCATAGGTTAGGGCGGAGTGGGGTGGCGGCGGCTAGGGTTTGAGGGTGGTGTAGAGAGGATTTGGGAGACGAGGGGAATTCAGGGGCGGCGATTTATGAAGAATGAAAAGGGTTTGGGGAGGTCTTTGGGTTTAATTAGGAAAGGAGTAATGGTTGCCGTTGATCGTTTTGATCAACGGCCTGGAGTGAACGGGTAAGTGGGGCGGTTTAATAGAATAGGGGTTTGGGTCGGTTTAGATTATAATTGGGTCGGGGTAATTGGGATTCAAATTGGGGTCCAATTGGGGTTCAAAATCAGGCTATAATTGAAATAAAATGGGGCTAACATTTAAAATGCCAATTTTTCTATTTGATTTATGAAAATAATAAAATAATTTCTGTAAATGAATTAAAGGTACTAAAATGACTTATAGTACATAATTATCAAATTAAAAATACCGAAATTAATTTTTTATAGATATAAACATAATTAAATCTAAAAGATGCTAATATTGCAACTATATGCAATTAGCCTTAAAAAATACTAAATAAATTTGTAAAAGAACAAAAATTATTTAGCTATATTTTGGCATGAATATGCAAATCCAATAATTGAATTACCAAAATGATGATTTTGGAAATATTGTTGGGTTTTTAATGAAAAAATAGGGGAATAAATTGGTTTACAAAAATCCTTAAAAATTAATAAACGGAGAAGGGTCAAATATGCCCTTATACTATTGAAAAAGGTTTAATATTATCCTCCGTTATACTATCAGTCCAAATACATCCCTAACGTTATACTATCGGTTCAAATATATCCCTGACATTATGAAAGTGGTACAAACCTACCCTTCCTCCGTTAACTGCCTCCCCTATGAAGACATTTGATTGCTACCTCACCATTTCACCCTGTTTGCAGCTACCAAGTTCAATTACTTTGAAGTTCTATCATTATTTTGAAGACTTCACTGCCTATACTTCCTCTTGCTTTTCAAAATACCTGCTGCTTCTCCGACCGATCCTAGAATTGTACGTACCTTTCACTTGACCTTACAATTTTGTGTTTTATTTTGCATTTCTTTGTGTTGCCTCTGAATTTTGTAAGACCTATTTTAGGAAAAAACTTTTGTAAGTCACTTTTTAATTTTAAACCATAAAACGTAAAGAGAGAAAAAAACTGACAGCCTTCCAGAAATG
>NW_017684430.1:0-7572 GCF_001879085.1 Nicotiana attenuata
CCGCAGGTGCGGTTATGACAGAACCATCAGCTGAAGCTGCAACTTAAACTCCAAAATTTCCTCCGTGAACCACCCGAAATCATCCCGAGGCCCCCGGGACCTCAACCAAAGGCACCAACAAGTCAAATACCACTGTCCAAACTTGTACCAATCCTTAAAACACCTAAAACAACATCGGAACCTCATATTAACCATGGATTCAAGCGTAAGAACTCCAAATTTTCCCAAAATACGTTTTTGATCAAAAAGTCTATCAAATCTCGTCCGAATGACCTGAAATTTTGCACACTCGTCACATTCAACACTGCGAAGCTACTCCAACTTTCGGAATTCCATTCCGACCCTCGGATCAAAATCTAACTATCGAACCGGAAACTTCAAAAATCTAACTTTCGGCATTTCAAGCCTAAATTAGCTACGGACCTCCAAAACACAATCCGATCACGCCCCCAAGCCCGAAATCACCCACGGAGCTAACGGAACCATCGAATTTCCATTCCGAGGCCTTCTTCACAATGTTCCGACTACGGTCAACTTTCCAACACTTAAGCTCTCACAAATGGACTAAGTGTCCCAAAACTCTCCGAAATTCAAAACTGACCATCCCGGCAATTTCAAAATAGCAGAAATAAACACGGGGAAGCAGTAAATAGGGGATCAGGGCGTAAATTCTAAAAACGACCGGCCGGATCGTTACATCCTCCCACACTTAAACATTCGTTATTCCTCGAACGAGCATAGAGACATACCTGAAGTAGTGAAAAGATGAGGGTACTGGCTGCGCATATCCTGCTCGGTCTCCCAGGTCGCCTCCTCGATCGGCTGACCCCGCCACTGAACCTTCACCGATGCAATGTTCTTTGACCTCAGCTTCCTAACCTGCCTGTCCAATATTGCCACTGGCTCCTCAACATAAGATAGATCTTTGTCCAGCTGAACTGAACTGAAATCCAACACGTGCGACGGATCACCGTGATACCTCCGGAGCATCGAGACATGAAATACCGGATGAACCCTACCAAGCTGGGAGGTAAGGAAAGCACGTAAGCAACCTCCCCAACACGTCTCAAAATCTCAAAAGGGCCAATAAACCTCGGGCTCAACTTCCCCTTCTTCCCAAATCTCATAACGCCCTTCATAGGCGAAACCCGAAGCAGAACCCGCTCTCCAACCATGTAGGAAACATCACGAACCTTCCGATCCCCGTAACTCTTCTGTCTGGACTGGGCTATATAAGAGTCTATCCTGAATCACCTTGACTCTCTCCAAAGCATCCCGAACCAAGTCTGTGCCCAATAATCTAGCCTCACCTGGCTCGAACCAACCCACCGGAGATCTACATCGCCTACCATATAAAGCCTCGTTCGGTGCCATCTGAATGTTGGACTGATAGTTGTTGTTGTAGGAAAACTCCGCCAATGGCAAGAACTGATCCCAAGAACCTCCAAACTCAATCACACACGCACGGAGCATATCCTCAAGAATCTGAATAGTGCGCTCGGACTGTCCGTCCGTCTGAGGGTGAAATGTCGTGCTTAAATCCACGCGAGTACCCAACTCCTGTTGTACGACTCTCCAGAATCGCGATGTGAACTGAGTACCTCTGTCTGAAATGATGGAAACTGGAATACCATGCAGATGGACAATCTCCCGGATATAAATCTCCGCCAACTGCTCCGAAGAATAGGTAGTACACACAGGGATGAAATGCGTGGACTTGGTCAGCCCATCCACAATAACCCAAATGGCATCGAACTTCCTCAAAGTCCGAGGGAGCCCAGATATGAAGTCCATGGTGATCTGCTCCCACTTCCACTCCGGAATCTCTATCTGCTGAAGCAATCCACCCGGTCTCTGGTGCTCATACTTCACCTGCTGATAATTAAGGCACCGAGCTACAAACCCAACTATATCTTTCTTCATCCGCCTCCACCAGTAGTGCTGCCTCAAATCCTGATACATCTTCACGGCACCCGGATTAATGGAATACCGCGAACTATGGGCCTCCTCTAGAATCAATTCCCGAAGCCCATCAACATTGGGTACACAAACTCGACCCTGCATCCTCAATACCCCGTCATCACCAATAGTCACATCTCGAGCATCGCCATGCAACACTTTGTCCTTGAGGACAAGCAAATGAGGGTCATCAAACTGCAGCTCCCGGATACGATCAAACAAGGAAGACCGAGAGACCACGCAAGCTAGAACCCGACTGGGCTCTAAAAGATCCAATCTCACAAACTGGCTGGCTAAGGCCTGAACATCCATCGCTATAGACCTCTCCGCTGCTGGTAAATAAGCCAAACTCCCCAAACTCTCTGCCCGGCGGCTCAAAGCATCGGCCACCACATTGGCCTTGCCCGGGTGATACAAGATAGTGATGTCATAATCTTTCAGCAGCTCTAGCCATCTCATCTGACGCAAATTAAGGTCCTTCTGCTTGAACAGATGTTGCAAACTCTGGAGATCAGTATATATCTCACAAGGCACACCGTACAAATAATGGCGCCAGAACTTCAAGGCATGAACAATAGAAGCTAACTCAAGATCATGGACAGGATAATTCTTCTCATGTATCTTTAACTGTCTGGACGCGTAGGCAATCGCCCCACCGTCCTGCATCAATACCGCTCCAAGGCCAACTCTCGAGGCATCACAATAGACAGTATAAGACCCCAAACTTGTAGGCAATATCAAAACTGGGGTTGTATTCAAAGCTGTCTTGAGCTTCTGAAAGCTCTCCTCACACTCTTCCGTCCACTGGAACGGAGCACCCGTCTGGGTCAGTCTGGTCATAGGTACTGCAATAGATGAAAACCCCTGAACAAATCGATGGTAATAACCCGCCAAGCCAAGAAAACTGCGGATCTCTATAGCTGAGGATGGTCTGGGCCAACTCTGCACGGCCTCTACTTTCTTCGGATCCACCTGAATACCCTCTCTCGAGACCACGTGACCCAAGAACGCCACGGAATCCAACCAAAACTTACATTTCGACAACTTAGCATACAGTTCTTTTCTCTCAAGGTCTGGAGCACTGTCCTCAGGTGCTGCTCATGATCCTCCCGACTCTGGGAGTATACCAGGATGTCATCAATAAAAACAATCACGAATGAATCAAGATATGGCCGGAAAACACTGTGCATCAGATGCATAAAGGCTGTTGGGGCATTGGTCAGCCCAAATGACATAACAAGGGACTCGTAATGACCATACCGAGTCCTGAAAGCAGTCTTCGGGATATCTGGCTCCCGAATCTATAACTAATGATAGCCTGAACGCAAGTCACTCTTAGAAAAAACACAAGCACCTTATAGCTGATCAAACAGGTCCTCAATACGAGGCAAAGGATAGCGGTTTTTCACTGTAAATTTGTTCAACTGGCAATAATCAATGCACATACGCATTGAACCATCCTTCTTCTTCACAAACAAGACAAGAGCACCCCAAGGTGATACACTGGCCGAATGAAACCCTTATCAAGTAATTCCTGCAACTGCTCCTTCAACTCCTTCAACTCAGGAGGAGCCATACGGTACGGAGGGATAGAAATGGGATGAGTGCCCGGCAACAGATCAATGCCAAAATCAATGTCTCTATTGGGCGGCATGCCCGGAGATCATCTGGAAACACATCAGGGATATCCCGTACTACTGGGACTGAATCAACAGAAGGAGTATCCATACTGACATCTCTCGCATACGCTAGATACGCATCACAACCTTTCTCAACTATGCATTGAGCCTTAAGGAAAGAAATAACTCTACTGGGAGTGTGACCTAAAGCACCCCTCCACTCATTACGCGGTACACCTGGCATGGCCAGTGTCACGGTTTTGGCGTGACAATCAAGAATATCATAATGGGGCGACAACCAGTCCATGCCCAAGATAATATCAAAATCAACTATGCTGAGCAATAATAAATCGGCTCTGGTCTCAAAACCGCCAAGAACAACCACACATGACCGATAAACGCGGTCCACAACAAGAGAATCTCCCACAGGAGTAGAAACATAAACTGGGAAACTCAAAGAATCCCGAGATACACCCAAATATGGAGCAAAATAAGAATACACATAAGAATAAGTGGAGCCTGGATCGAATAGAACCGATGCATCTCTTTGACAGACCAAGATAGTACCTGTGATGACAGAATCGGAGGTGACAGCCTTAGTACGGGCGGGAAGAGCATAATATCTGGCCTGGCCTCTCCCTCGAGGGCGACCTCTACCTCCCCGACCTCCACCTCTAGCTGGCTGGGCCGGTGGGGTAGCAACGGGGGCTGGGACCGTAGCTTGAGAAACTCTCCGGGGCATGTTGTGGCTGAGAAGTCTGTGGAGGTGCACTCTTCCCAAGTCTAGGGCAATCCCTCACCACATGGCATGTGTCACCACACTCAAATCAAGCTCTGGGAGGATGTGGCAGTGGAAACTGTACGGTACGGTACCCCAAGACCCCCGAACACCTGAAACACTGTGTGAAATCGGAGACGCAAACTGAGCTGGCTGACCCACAAAACCTCAACCATGTCGTACTCTTCCTCCAAAATAAGGACCAGTGGGTCTCTCCATTCTACGAGGTCTCCTCACTTCCCTATACTCTCTCTCCTGACCTTTTCTGTCCTCTCTCTCCTGGACCCACCTATCCTCTACTCGGTGAGAGGTCCCCACCACCCGCTGAACTGGGGCTACAGGCTGTGTCGCTATGACACCTGGAACCTGACCAATGGAAACTCGCTGCTCTGGAGTGGGGGGCTGCGGGAGTCTGGGTCCCTCCCCCGATCTTTAAAGTAGTTGGTACAACCTGAATCAACCCCGCCTGAACTAATGTACCAATCATGCTCAGGAACTGTGTTAATGTCTCTTGAAGTGCTAGAGTAGTAGCAGCAGTAGGCGTATCCGGTGCCTGGGCTCTGGCTGGAACTGCTAGTGGCTCCTCGGTGGCAGCTTGCGCGGGTGCTCTGGCTGCACCGCGTGCGCGTCCTCGGCCTCTACCCCGGCCCCGACCTCTGACGGTTCTTGTAGGGGGCGCGGATGTCTGATCATCTCGAGTAGAACGTGTCCTCACCATCTGTGAGAGAATAGAAGATAGAAGTTTAGAATTGTGATATCAAAAATCTCGAACGACAATGAAATCAAACGAAACAGAATTTTTCCTAAAAGTTACATAGCCTCTCGTAGATAAGTACAGATGTCTCCGTACCGATCAGTGAGACTCTATTAAACCGACTTTTGATTCATGACTCCTATGAATCTAGAGCTCTTACACCAACTTGTCACGACCCCGGTTTGCCCTCCGTGAACTATCATGACGGCACCTAGTCTCTACAACTAGGTAAGCCTAAAATGCGGAAAATAAACCAAATTTGCGAAAGAAAAACAAGTTTAAACAGAGGTAGAATGAATAAACAACGTCTAAGAGTGCCGCCTGGCATACGCAACATTAATCTCTCAAAAACTAATACATGAATCCAAGACCCGAAAATCCATGAATCACAAGCTAAGAAATACTACATAGCTCTAACTCCAGAATATCTAAGTAGAACTGAAATACAGAAGGACTAATACTAAACAGCAAGAATAGAAAGAGACTCCTCGGTCTGCGGACGCGGCAGATGTACCTCGAAGTCGCTATGGCAGTCACCTCGCCTCAGGGATGGTAAGACTGAGTCGAAGTACCTAGATCTGCACATGAAAAACATGCGCAGGATGGGCATGAGTACACCACAGCGGTACTCAGTAAGTGCCAAGCCTAACCTCGGTTGGGTAGTGACGAGGAAGGTCAGGGCCCTACTAAGATTAAATATAATATAAGTTCGACAGTGTAAAATAGAGCAATATAAATGAGTGCAGCAGTAAGGAATAAAATAGAATAGAAAGAACAACAGCAACTATAACAGAGACAAATAATCACGGAAAGGAGTACAACTCAACACAGAGATAACAACCGGGATCTCCCAGGATACCGCCCTGTAGTCCCCAATATAAATATCCAGTGGATCTCCCGGGTGCAGTCCCGTAGTCCAACTCATAATGCGCGGGGATCTACCGGAAATCCGATCCGTAGTCCCAAATGTAAATATCCAGTACAGGGGGAATCTACCGGGTGCAGTCCCGTAGTCCCAAAGTAAATGTGCAGGGGGATCTACCAGAATACAAATCTGTAGTCCCAAAGTAAATATGCAGGGGATCTACCGGGATACCATCCCGTAGTCCCAAAGTAAATACACAGCAGCAACAAGAACTCAATTCAATCAACTTTATACCAAAGTCAGACAGATAATTCTAACCTAACATGCCTCACGCAATACAAATAAGGCAGTTAAGTCAATTAGAACAATTTAATCAAGTAGACATGCTTCTCTAGACTAACAACAGGCTAAATTTCCAAGTAGTGTAAGCAAGAAAAGAAGAACACAATGCAAGGCTATTTTTAATGAAATAAAAACCGGATTTCCAACAATTAGCACAAGTACGCGCTCGTCACCTCATGTACAAGGCATTTCAAATATCACAATATCAATCCTAAGGGGAAAGGTCCACCACACAAGGTTAGACAAGCCACTTACCTCGAACCAGCTCAAATGTCAACCCGAAACCACGTTCTTGCCACGAGTATCCGACTCCAAATGGCCCAAATCTATTCAATTAAATTTCATAATGTAAATAACACTTCAAGTAACCGATTCTACAATTAAATTCTAAGCTAATACGCGAAATTAGGTAAAATGACCAAAACACCCCTCGGGCCCACGTCTCAGAATCGAGTGAAATTTATATTTCCCGAATCCTCACACTCTCATACCAAGAGCACTAAAATCGGAGCCCAAATGACCCCTCAAATTCTCATTTCAAGTCTCTTAATCCCAAGCCCTAAATCCCACAATTACCACTGATTTTCCTTAATTTTTCATGCTTAAACTGATAAAAATCACTACGATAACGAGTTTAGGGACCAAAGACCTTACCCCAACGAACTCGTCTGAAAATCCCTCTTGAAAAGTGCTTCCCAAGCTTCTTCCCGTTTGAAAAAGATGAAAAATGGCTAAATTTCGCGAAGGCAAGGATTTATATGATCTGCCCAGCGATTACCGCATCTGCAGCCGCATCTGCGAAACCCGGTCGCACCTGCGACATTTCATTAAAGGGGGACTTTCCTCACCTGCGACTACATCACCGCAGATGCGGTGCCGCTTCTGCGGTTACCTGACTGCATCTGCGGTCGATTCCTTTTTTGCCTCAAAACCGCTTTTTCGACCACTGAGCCGCTTCTGCGGCGCCGCACCTGCGGAACCCAAACTGCAGGTGCGGTTATGGCAGAACCAGAAGCTGAAGCTGCAACTTAAACTCCAAAATTTCTTCCGTCAACCACCCGAAATCATCCCGAGGCCCCCGGGACCTCAACCAAAGGCACCAACAAGTCTAATACCACTGTCCAAACTTGTACCAATCCTTAAAACACCTAAAACAACATCGGAACCTCATATTAACCATGGATTCAAGCCTAAGAACTCCAAATTTTTCCAAAATACGTTTTTGATCAAAAAGTCTATCAAATCTCGTCCGAAT
>NW_017684431.1:0-7572 GCF_001879085.1 Nicotiana attenuata
CTTGCCACAGTGTGTGCATATTTTGTTTTCAGGAAGTGTGAGGTACTTGCTTTTAGGGTCCCATTTTGGTGCTTGAGTCCCATTGCCAAGTCCTCTATTGTTTCTACTGTGATGCTCTTGCAACCAAGAGAGTACATCAGAAGCCTTGTTCCACTTGCAAGTTCTGACTAGTTCATGTTTCACCTTTCCTAGATCTTCCTTTAAGACATTGATAAATTCATCTTTCATTTTTCCTAAATTTTCTTCTAGAGTGAGATATGTGTGATCAGCTTTCTTCTTTCCTGTTCCTAGTTTCAGTTTTAAGTTTTCAGACCCAAGTTCTAGGACACTGTTGTCAAGTTCAAGAACCTGGTTCTTCAACTCAGCATTTTTGTTATCACTCTCATTTGCCCTAGACTCTAGACTTTTGCATTTTGCTTTTAGGATCACACATTCCCTAGACAGAACTTCCTTCTCATTGTTAATTATTTCAGACTCATTAATGAAGTCTAGTAATAGCTCAGCCAACCTTTCTTTAGACAAGAATTTAATCTTGTCTTTGAGATGAAGAATACTTACCTCTTGTTCATCATCCGATTCTCCGATGGCCATCAGTTCTTGCTCTTCTTTAGCTTCATCTTCTGAGTCTTCATCTGAGGTTTCTCCCCAAGCAGCAACTATAGCCTTGGTTGAACCTTTGTTTCTTTTTGGTTGAACCTGTTCCTTCTTCCTGTTCCTTCTTTCAGCTCTTTCTTTCTTCCACTCAATTTCCCGTTGAGGGCAGTTCTTGATCATGTGATCAGTGTTACCACACTTATAGCAACCCTCAATGGTCTGTTTCTCAGGAGATCTTGTCTTGTTGAAGGTTGTACCTCTTGAAGAGCCCTTTCCTCTCATCAGGTACTTTTTGAAATCTCTAGTGATCATAGCCATCTCATCATCTTCCAGATCTGAACCTTCAGCAATTCTGAGAGCTAAGCTTCTCTCCTTCTTGGGGGTATCCATCTTCATGGTTTTCCTTCTCATTTCATAAGCAGTCAGATTTCCAATCAGTTCATCCAGTCTGAGAGTAGCAATATTCTTGGATTCCTGAATAGCAGTGATTTTGCTTTCCCATGTGACTGGCAGAACCCTTGTCAGAATTTTCTCAACCTTGCCTTCTTCAAGAATAACCCTTTCAAGAGACTTAAGTTCATTTGTCAGTGTAGTGAACCTAGTATACATCTCCTGGATAGTTTCTCCTTCCTTCATAGTAAAATTCTCATATTGAGAGTACATCAGTGTTCCTCTTGATCTTTTCACTTGAGGTGTTCCTTCATGGGCCACTTGTAAGGTGTCCCATATCTCCTTAGCAATAGTACAACTTTGGATCCTATTGTACTCATCTGGACCTAGTCCACACACAAGCCATTTCTTGGCCTTAGCATTTTTCTCCCACTTCCTCAGGTCTTCAGCAGTACAGTCAGCCCTTGTCTTTGGCACATCAACTCCTTCAGCATTCTTCTTTGTGGTTGCTAGGGGACCATCAGTGACTATGTCCCAGAGTTCATAGTCTTCCCCTATGATGTGATCTCTCATCCTGTTCTTCCACCAAGAATAGTACTGACCATTGAAAAGTGGACGCCTAGCAGTGGATTGCCCTTCCCAGTTCCCAGGTGGTGCACTCATGTTGATCTTCTCCTAAGGTGTTAGCCTCTTCAAGGATAACCTGCTCTGATACCAATTGATGTTCTAAACGTCAATACCACACAAGAGGGGGGGGGGGTGATTTGTGTGGTACCCAATTTTCGCTCTAGAAGAACCTGGTTCTTCTAGGTGTACTTACTACTACTATTTGCGGAATTAAGATTACATAAAATAAAGAACACAGAGATTTTTACGTGGAAAACACCTGGCTCAAAAGGTGAAAAAACCACGACCTACTACTCAGTAGGATTTTCCCAAACTTCCACTAAAATCACTGAGCCAAAACAGCATTTACAAAACTCTTGTAAACCTAAGGATTAAACTCTAATCCCAGTGTGGCACACAGCCTCAACTGTTGCGACACCTTCAAGTTAGCCTATAACTTGAATACTCAAAGTACCTATTACAATTGCTTCTACAAAAGCTGGAAAGGTACAACTTTAAACCACCTACTACAATTGAACTAGAATAAGAATAAACACAATGGAATTGGTTCTTCTATCTTGTCCAAGTAGCTTCAGGAATGCACACTTGAATCTCACATAAATTGCTTGCAAAATTGCCTCGCTCTTTTGCTCTCAATTTAGTTTCACTTCTGCGTTTGTGCAATATCATGTAAAAGAGAACAATTACTGTTATTTAATGAGTTAGTAATCAGAGTTTGATTGAGACTCAATTGCTGATCTTCCATCGAAGTTGAGTCCTTGAACAATACAAACTCCAACCCTATCTTTGATCCAGATTGTGTTCTCTTCACATAAGGAGACTTCCTCTCCTTATCCAATATGTAACCTTTTCGATCAGTTCAGGAGATATTGCTGCTTTATCCTTGAGACTTATCTCCTTCACGTGCATCTCACATGTATAGGTTGATAAACACTGTGTCTACATGATGGACCTGTTCCATGACTGAGTGCATTTGTCATTCTTCAAAACTTCACCTGAACTTGGGCCAACAGTTCCATGATCAGACCTAATGGATGCAAGTTGATTTCCTAATTGTTTCTGAATTTTTCTAACAAAGGCAGTAAACATGTCAAATGCTTCATCTTTAGATTTTAGAAATAGAACCCAGGAAAATCTAGAATAATCATCAACAAGCACCATTACATATGTCTTTCCACCTTTGCTCATGGTTCTCATTGGACCACAGAGATCCATATGGACCAGTTCCAACGACTTGGTTGTGCTTACCATTTTCTTGCTTTTGAAGGATGATCTTACCTGCTTCCCCCTTGCACAGGCCTCACAAACTTTGTCTTCTTTGAACTTGATGTTGGGTAACCCTATCACCAAGTCCTTAGAGACTAATTTGTTTAGCTGATTCAGACTGGCATGACCAAGTCTTTTGTGCCACAGGAGGGGATCATTATCCAACACACTTAGACATGTTAGCTCATTTTCTGAGAGAGTAGACAAATCTACAACGTAAATATTGTTAACTCTCTTTCCCTGCAAAACAATCTTGTCAGTGGTAAGGTTAATCACAAAGCATTTAGTAGAGGTGAATGCTACAAGGTTACCTCTGTCACACAGTTGTGACACACTAATCAGGCTATATTTCAAGCCATCTATCAAGTAGACATTCTCAATGGAGTGAGAGTCTGTCGTACCTACCTTTCCAAACCCAATAATCTCACATTTCTTCCCATTTCCAAAGGAGACATTACCTCCCTTTAAGTCCTCAAGTGAAAGGAAATGGTTCTTGCTTCCAGTCATATGTTTTGAGCAGCCACTATCCATGTACCATATTTGGCTACTTCCCTTCACTTGGACCTGCAAAAGGAAATTAGGGGTTAGTCTTAGGAACCCAAACTAGGTTAGGTCCCTTTCTATAAGCAAAGGGATAAATCAGATTCCTTCTAGCCCACCCAGGCAGCCTATTTTTTTCTTGAACAAAAACTTTGTTCTTTTGACTGGCCTTTTCTTTTGCATTACATTCATTTTTGTAATGACCAGTCTTGCCACAGTGTGTGCAGATTTTGTTCTCAGGAAGAGTCAGGTACTTGCTTTTAGGATCCCATTAGGTGCTTGAGTCCCATAGCCAAGTCCTCTTTTGTTGCTACTATGATGTTCTTGTAGCGAGGAGAGTGCATCAGAAGCCTTGTTCCATTTGCAAGTTCTGTCTAGTTCATGTTTTACCTTCCCTAGATCTTCTTTCAATACTCTTATCTGCTCATCCTTACTATACAGCTCATCCTTCTTTTTTTCTAAGTTTTCTTCTAGGGTGAGGTATGTATGATCAGCTTTCTTCTTTCCTGTTCCTAGTTTCAGCTTTAAGTTCTCAGATCTAAGCTCTAGGACACTAGTGTCAAGTTCAAGAACCTGGTTCTTCAACTCAGTATTTTTATTTTCACTCTCATTAGCCCTAGACTCTAGATTTTTGCACTTAGCTTTTAGAATCACACATTCCCTAGACAGCTCTTCCTTCTCATTGTTAATTATCTCAGACTCATCAATGAAGTCTAGAGATAGTTCAGACAACCTTTCTTTAGACAGGAATTTAATCTTGTCCTTGAGATGAAGAATACTTACCTCTTGTTCATCATCTGATTCTCCAATGGCCATAAGCGCTTGTTCATTTCCAGCTTTATCTTCTGAGTCCTCATATGATGTTTCTCCCCAGGCAGCAACCATAGCTTTTGTTGAACCTTTGTTCCTTTTTGGTTGAACCTGTTCCTTCTTCCTATTCCTTCGTTCAGCCCTTTCCTTTTTCCACTCAATTTCCCATTGAGGACAATTCTTGATCATGTGATTAGTCTTACCACACTTGTAGCAACCCTCATTGGTCTGTTTCTCAGGAGCCCTTGGTTTGTTGAGGGTTGTACCTATTGAAGATCCCTTTCCTCTCATCAGGTACTTGTTGAAATCTCTTGTGATCATAGCCATTTCATCATCCTCCAGATCTGAACCTTTAGCAATTCTGAGAGCCAGACTCCTTTCCTTCTTGGGTGCATCCATTTTCATGGTTTGTCTTCTCAGTTCATAGGCAGTAAGGTTTCCAATTAGTTCATCCAGCTTGAGATTAGCAATATTCTTCGATTCCTGGATAGCAGTAATTTTGCTTTTCCAAGAGACTGGCAAAACCCTTGTTAAAATCTTCTCAACTTTGTCTTCTTCAAGGATAATCCTTCCAAGAGACTTAAGTCCATTTGTCAGTGTGGTGAACCTTGTATACATCTCTTGGATGGTTTCTCCTTCCTTCATGGTGAAATTCTCATATTGAGACTACAACAGTGTTCCTCTGGACCTCTTCACTTGAGGTGTTCCTTCATGAGCCACTTGCAAAGTGTCCCAGATTTCCTTAGCAGTGGTACAACTTTGAATTCTACTGTACTCATCTGGACCTAGTCCACATACAAGCCATTTCTTGGCCTTGGCATTCTTCTCCCACTTTTTTAGGTCTTCGGCAGTGCAGTCAGCTCTTGTCTTTGGCACATCCACTCCTTTAGCTTTCTTCTTTGCAGTTGCTAGAGGACCATCAGTGACTATGTCCTAGAGTTCATAGTCTTCTCCTATGATGTGATCCCTCATCCTGTTCTTCCACCAAGAATAGTACTGTCCATTGAAAAGTGGAGGCCTAGCAGTGGATTGCCCTTCCCAGTTCCCAGGTGGTGCACTCATGTTGATCTTTTCCTAAGGTGTTAGCCTCTTCAAGGATAACCTGGCTCTGATAACAATTGATGTTTTATACGTTAATACCACACAAGAGGGGGATGATTTGTGTGGTACCTAATTTTTCGCTCTAGAAGAACCTGGTTCTTCTAGGTGTACTAACTCTACTGTTTGCAGAATAATAAGTACATAAAATAAGGAACACAGAGATTTTTATGCGGAAAACACCTGGCTCAAAAGGTGAAAAAAACCACGACCTACTACTTAGTAGGATTTTCCCAAACTTCCACTAAAATCACTGAGCCAAAACAACATTTACAAAACTCTTTGTAAACCTAAGGATTAACTCTAATCCCGTTATAGCACACAACCTCAACTGTTGCGACAACTTCAAGTTAGCATATAACTTGAACACTCTAAGTACCTAATACAATTACTTCTATGAAAGCTGAAAGGTACAAGTTTAAATCACCTACTACAATTGAACTAGAAATAAAGAAAGACACCATGGAATTGGTTCTTCTATCTCATTCAAGTAGCTTCAGGAATGCACACTCAAATCTCACATAAATTGCTTGCAAAATTGCCTCGCTCTTTTGCTCTCAATTTAGTTTAACTTCTGCGTTTGTGCAATACCTGTAAAAGAGAAGAATCACTGTTATTTAATGAGTTAGTAGTTAGAGTTTGATTGAGACTCAATTGCTGATCTTCCATCGAAGTTGAGTCCTTGAACAACACAAACTCCAACACTATCTTTTATCCGGATTGTGTTCTCTTCACATAAGGAGACTTTCTCTCCTTATCCAATATGCAATCTTTTCGATCAGATCGGGAGATATTACTGCTTGATCAATGAGACTTATCTCCTTCACGTGCATCTCACATGTGTAGGTTGATCATCACTGTACTTCACATGATGGACCTGGTCCATGACTGAGTTCATTTGTCATTCTTCAAAACTTCACCTATTCTGGGGCCAACAGATGGCCATGCCGTAGAGTAGACTGGTGGGATCTTCAGCACTTTCAATCATGAAATTTATAACCCAGGAGGAAAGCTTGACTTTGAGTTTGGTCACTAGGCAGTACACTAAGAAGATGTCCCTTTGAGAGAATGTTAAAAAAGACCCAGTGCGGAGAAGCAAAGTGGTTGCCACAATGTGAGCCAGAACACGAGTTTCAAAACTAACGTCACTGGAACCTAACTTGTTTGGAAGGGAAGCAGAGGGACACTCAGCAATACACTGTTTAGCTTGATCAAAAGAAATTTCGAAATCATCGGGCTAGGTATTTTTGAACAGCATTGGGAAACCAGAACATTGACATTGAAAGAGAGAATCAAATAGGGCACAATCAAGAACAATGCGCTTACCTAATATTAAGGATTCCAACTTGTCAGGCTTACTGGAGCGGAGATTGGCATAGAACATCTTCACCAGGGGTTCATAGACCTTAGGCGGATGGATAGAGAGAAACTTAGCCCACCCTTGATGCACAAAGAGGTTTTTGATCTTACAATTTAGGGCTTCCATGTCGTCTAGGTCGACTACCCTACCATGAGAAATGGGCTTATCTTTCAGAGCAATGAAGAAATCCTTATTTGGAGAATCCCAGAAATTTAGGTTGGATTCTGGAGAGGCAGAGAGATCAAACTTTGATTTCTTTGGGGTAGAAGAGACAGGAGGGTCTTCTAAAGGGCGTTTCCCTAGGGCTTTTTCTCCTAAGGTTTGAGAGTGATCAGACAAATCTCCCTGTGAAGAGGCGAAACCCTCAGAGTGGTCAGACCCTAGGTCTACCTTTTCTGGAGGCATAGAAGGGGTTTTTGTTTTGGAATGGGTAATTTTTCTGGTGGATGCAGAGGGATTTCTAGGTTGTTTGGCCATTGAAGAAAGATGGTTTGGTTGGAGCTTTGGAGAAGGAGAAGGGTTTTCTAGAGTACAGGGATGAAGGTGATTGAAAGAGGTTCTCCGCCTTAAGAAGAAACCCTTCTGACGGTTGTGTCCGAAAAAGGATAAGGTGTCAGTTGAAGGGACACGATGACTGGCTTTCCTACTTAGAACGACGAACTGATGTGAAAGAAGAGGAAAAGAGAGGGAAAGAAAATGGAGGCATAATTAATGCATGGGTAAAATACAATCATTAGACCTGCGAGAAAATATTGTAGTACATATAGGTCCTATAGGTTATTAGTTAAGCAAGTAATGCCAAGTAATTTCCTTAATGCACAAAATCTATCCTCTAAAAGAGGACTTGTAAAAAATATACCACTAATTGATCATAGTTCCAACAAAAG
>NW_017684432.1:0-7570 GCF_001879085.1 Nicotiana attenuata
GGCGCCCGGTACGGGTCTTATATATGATTTAAGATGTTTCTGTCGAATTTGATGAAACACGGATATCATTTGACGTGATTCGGACCTTAAATGCAAATTTGATGTTTAAAGAAGTTTTGAGAAATTTCATTGATCTTGAGGTTTAATTCGATGTTCATGATGTTATTTTGGTGATTTGAGTACACGAATAAGTCCGTAGGATATTTTTGAGGTTGCGTGTATATTTGGTTTGGAGCCCCGAGGGCTCGGGTGAGTTTTGGATAGGCCACGGGGTGAAATTTTGGACTTAAGGAATTGCAGGCCTGCAGACTTCGCATTTCCCAAACTTTCTTCGCAATTCCCAGGTTCGCATTTCCCAAACATATTTCGCAATTACCAGGATTGTTCGCATTTCCCAAACTTTCTTCGAAATTCCCAGGCTCACATTTCCCAAACATTTTTCGCAATTACCAGGCTAGATCTCATTTCCCAAACTTTCTTCGTAATTCCCTGGTTCGCATTTCCCAAATATTTTTCGCAATTCCCAGGCTTGTTCGCATTTCCCAAACTTTTTTCGCAATTCCCAAGCCAGCAGAGGTTGGTTCGCAATTGCGAACCCCTGTTCGCAATTCCCACATCTGAGACCTGCAATTTTATACTTAGCCGATTTTAAACACCATTTTTCATATTGTCTCAAACACAAACACACTTAGGCGATTTTTCAAGAATTCCTTCTTCTCCAAATCAATCATAAGTCATTTTTAACTAATTTTCTTCAATTCTTAGCATCTTTTAACATGATTTTAACTTAAAATCAAGGATTTTCATGGGGGAAATTGGGTGTTTTGGGTAGAACCTAGGTTTTTCAAAAATTGGGGATTTGGACCTCGATTTGAGGTCCGATTTTAAATCAAATTATATATTTGGATTCGTGGGGGAATGGGTAATCGGGTTTTGGTTCGAACCTAGGGTTTTGACCATGTGGGCCCGGGGGCGATTTTTGACTTTTTGGGTAAAATTTTGGAAAACTCATTTTTCATATATTGGGGTTAATACATTTAGCGTTTATTAATGTAATTAAGTAACTTGTGACTAGATACGAGCGAATTGGTGGTGGAATCAAGGGGTAAAGCTATAATTGAATCGTGAATTGTGTTCGTGGCATCGAGGTAAGTGTTTGGTCTAAACCTTAGCTTGAGGGATTAGGAGTTGTGTCCTATTTGCTATTTGCTTCTTGTTGAGTACGACGTATAGGCATGGTGACGAGTATCTATACGTTGGTGTCAAGCATGACCGTGAGTCTTATATTGTGATTTTCATGACTTCGTTGTATTATTCATGCCTTGGTGAAGATTTATATTTGTTGTGAAAAGTTGTGGAAAGAATCATGACCTATGAACATTGAGGAGTGTTGGCTCCAGTTGTATAACGAATTGTGAAAGTATAAGTGATAATTGAAACTCTAGAGCATTAGCTCGAGTTGTGAAGTGAAATGTGAAGTAAAAGTGAGAAAGAGAAGAGATCATTATGTTGCCCCTTGCCGGGCTATTGTTGAGTTGTGGTTCCCTTGTATTGTGTTCTTAATTGATATTACGGATACTTAGGTTGATGATTCTTTGTGTTAGGTAAGAATTATGGGTATAGCTGAGGTAGTTAGGTGTTGTAACCAGTTTGGGTATAGCTGAGGTAGTTAGGTGTTGTAACAAGTTTGGTTATAACTGTTTTTCCCTTGCCAGGATAGGGTAGACCTTTTGATCCCTTGTCGGGACTCTCGTTATAATTGTAAATATTATATATGGATCGGGTTGCATGCCGCAACAATATTATATATGGATCGGGTTGCATGCCGCAACAATATTATATATGGATCGGGTTGCACGCCGCAACAATATTATATATGGATCGGGTTGCACGCCGCAACAATATTATATGGATCGGGTTGCACGCCGCAACAATATTATATATGGATCGGGTTGCACGCCGCAACAATATTATATATGGATCGGGTTGCACGCTGCAACAATATTATATGGGAGCGGGTGGTACGCCTACCACGAGATATAATGAAATGGGAGCGGGTGGTACGCCTACCACGAGGTATAATGAAATGGGAGCGGGTGGTACGCCTACCACGAGATACAAGAAATGGGATCGGGTTGCACGCCTGCAACAAAATGTGAAAAGAAAGTGAACTCTGCCTTTGTTTTCCTTATTCTTGTTAGTGGTTGGGTTTTGATTCCTTTATAGTTCTCTTGATATTCTGTTTCTACCTGTCATTCCCCGAAGCATGTTTCCCCCTCCCATCTTCATTTGTTTATTTCTGCTTTACTTTCGGCTGTATATTATACAACTGCAGGTTTATTTGATAGTCTGGTCCTAGCCTCGTCACTACTTCGCCGAGGTTAGGCTAGACACTTACCAGCATATGGGGTCGGTTGTGCTGATATTACACTCTGCACTCTTTTGTGCAGACCCCAGTGTTGTAGACTTTGGACCGCAGTGGGATTGCTGATTCCTATTCATCAGGCGACCCGAGGTAGTCCTGCAGGCGTCCGTAGGCCTTGGCGTCTCCTTCCATCCACTATTCCTGTTTCTTTCATGTATTTCCAGAGACAGTGTTGTATTTATTTCTTTCAGACCTTTATTTGTAGTATTCTTAGACCGTCTGTGATACTGTGACACCAGTTTTGGGTAGTCGAGGTTCAAACAGTTGTATTAGATATTCGTGTTCTGTTAGCTTATGGCTTCTTTCTTCCACTTATGTTAAATTTCGCTGTTTAAATGTTATTATTATTATTATTAGAATTGCTAATGAATATAAAATGAGAAAAAGAAAGGGTAAATTGTGAAATTAATTGGCTTGCTAGCTCGTACTAGTAGGCGCCATCACGACTCCCGAGGGTGGGAATCCGGGTCGTGACAAGTTGGTATTAGAGCTCTAGGTTACATGGGTCTCATAGTTCACAAACAAGCTTAGTAGAGTCTGAGGGATCGGTACGGAGACGTCTGTATTTATCCCCCAGAGGCTATAGAGTTAGGAAAAGTTTCACTTCTATTCTTCCCTGTCGTGCGATTTTGTTCTCTCAATGCTAAATTGAAAATTCTACTCTTGTCCTTTCGCGAATGGCGAGGTCATGTACCGCTTCTTCAGCCGAGCAGCAACACAGACCGGTGATAGACCGGCTACGTCTTCGGAGGCTTTGTGGAGGTTGGATAAGTTTCACCAAGCTCTTCACTACTACTTTCAGCGGTGCATCTACTGAGGATCCCTAGGATTGTCTAGGCAGCTGTCATGAGGTTCTCAGAAACATGGGGATAGTTGAGACCAATGGGGTCGATTTTGCTACTTTTAGCTTGTCTGGATCCGCCAAGACTTGGTGGAGAGATTATTGCTTGGCTAGACCAGCCGGATCGCCAGCTTCGACTTGGGAGCAATTCACGCAGCTATTTCTGGAGAAGTTTCTCCACATCACTCAGAGAGAGGTATTAGAGGGGGAGGTAGAGGTGTTAGAGGTGGAGCTAGAGATGCTAGAGGTGGAGGTAAAGGTATTGGAGGTGGAGGTGCAGGTATTGTTCTGGTTTGTGGTAGAGAAGCTTCGGTTTTATTTTGCTCCGTATCTGGTCATGCCTAGTGATTCTTTGAGTGCCCCTGTTCATGTGTCTACGCCGACGGGTGATTCTATTGTAGGGGATCGCGTCCATTGTTCATGTATAATGGTTATTGGAGGTCTTGAGACTCGTGTAGATTTGCTTCTTCTGGACATGGTTGGTTTCGATGTTATATTGGGGATGGACTGGTTATCACCTTACCACGCTATCTTGGACTGTCATGTCAAGACTGTGACCTTAGCTTTACCGGGTTTGCCTCGTTTAGAGTGGAGAGGGACTCCTGGTCATTCTACCTGCAGTGTTATCTAGTACGTGAAGGCTTGGCATATGGTCGAGAAGGGGTGTTTGGCCTATTTAGCATATGTTCGTGATTCGAGCGCTGAGGTTCCTTCTATTGTTTCTGTGCCCGTTGTTCGTGAGTTTCCTGATGTTTTCCCTTCAGACCTGCCGGGTATGCCACCCAACAGGGATATTGACTTTTGCATTGATTTGGCCCCGGGCACTCAGCCCATTTCTATCCCGCCGTATCGTATGGCCCCGCCTGAGTTGAAAGAGTTGAAGGAGCAGTTGCAAGACTTTCTTGAGAAGGGTTTCATTAGACCCAGTGTTTCGCCTTGGGGTACGCCGGTGTTGTTTGTTAAAAATAAGGATGGGTCGATGCGAATGTGTATTGATTACAGGCAGTTGAACAAGGTTACAATCAAGAATAAGTATCCATTGCCGAGGATTGATGATTTGTTTGATCAGCTTCAGGGTGCCAAGGTATTTTCGAAGATTGACTTGAGATCTGGCTACCATCAGTTGAGGATTAGGGGATCCGATGTCCCTAAGACAGCTTTTCGCACTCGGTATGGGCATTATGAGTTCTTGGTGATGTCATTCGGGTTGACAAATGCCCCAGCAGCTCTTATGGATTTGATGAACCGAGTGTTCAGGCCTTATTTGGATTCGTTCGTGATAGTCTTCATGATGATATTTTGATGTATTCCCGCAGCCGAGAGGAGCACGAACAACATCTTAGAGTGGTTCTTCAGACTTTGAGGGATAGTCAGTTGTACGCCAAGTTTTCAAAGTGTGAGTTCTGGTTGAGTTCAGTTGCATTCCTGGGTCATGTTGTGTCAGCAGAGGGTATTCAGGTTGATCTGAAGGAGATTGAGGCAGTCAAGAACTGGCCTAGACTAGCATCAGCTACAGAGATTCGGAGTTTCTTGGGATTGGCAGGCTACTATCTTCGGTTCGTGGAGGGGTTTTCATCTATTGCAGCCCCGATGACTAGGTTGACCCAGAAGGGTGCCCAGTTCAGATGGTCGGACGAGTGTGAGGCGAGCTTTCAGAAGCTCAAGATAGCTCTAACTACGACACCGGTGTTGGTTTTGCCCACAGGTTCCGGGCTTTATACAGTTTATTGTGATGCATCTCGTATTGGACTTGGTGCAGTGTTGATGCAGGATGGCAAAGTCATTGCCTACGCTTCGCGGTAGTTGAATATCCATGAGAAGAACTATCCGGTTCATAATTTGGAGTTAGCAGCCATTGTCCACGCATTGAAGATCTGGAGGCATTATCTGTATGGCGTGGCATGTGAGGTGTTCACGGATCACAAGAGTCTTCAGTGTTTGTTCAATCAAAAGGAGTTGAATTTGAGGCAGAGGAGGTGGTTGGAGTTGTTGAAGGATTATGATATCACCATTTTATATCATCCGGGAAAGGCCAATGTGGTGGCCGATGCTTTGAGTAGGAAGTCAGCCAGTATGGGCAGTCTTGCTTATATTCCGATCGGTGAGAGGCCGCTTGCTTTGGATGTTCAGGCTTTGGCCAATCAGTTCGTGAGATTGGATGTTTCTGAGCCCAGTCGTGTGTTAGCTTGCACGGTCGCTCGTTCTTCATTATTGGAGCGTATCCGTGATCGGCAGTATGATGATCCCCATTTGTGTGTCCTCGGAGACACGGTGCAGCGCGGAGGTGCTCGACAGGTTACCTTGGATGATGATGGAGTTTTGAGATTGCAGGGTCGAGTATGTGTGCCTAATGTGGATGGGCTCCGAGAGTTGATTTTGGAGGAGGCCCATGGCTCCCGGTACTCTATTCATCCGGGCGCCGCGAAGATGTATCAGGATTTGCGGCAGCATTATTGGTGGCGTAGAATGAAGAAGGATATCATAGCATATGTGGCTCATTGTTTGAATTGTCAGCAGGTTAAGTACGAGCATCAGAGGCCTGGTGGTTTATTTCAGAGGATTGAGCTTCCCGAGTGAAAATGGGAGCGGATCACTATGGACTTCGTTACTGGACTTCCGCTGACTCGGAAGAAGTTCGACGTTGTATGGGTCATTGTTGATAGGCTGACCAAGTCAGAGCATTTCATTCCTGTGGCAGTCTCCTATTCTACTGAGAGGTTAGCTGAGATCTATATCCGGGAGATTGTTCGCCTTCATGGTGTGCCCGTGTCTATCATTTCGGACCGAGGTACGCAGTTTACCTCACGCTTCTGGAGGGAAGTTCAGCGAGAGTTGGGCACGCGGGTTGAGTTGAGCACAGCGTTTCATCCTCAGAAGGACGAGCAGTCCGAGCGGACCATTCAAATTTTGGAGGATATGCTCCGAGCTTGTGTCATTGACTTTACAGGCTTGTGGGATCAGTTTTTGCCTTTAGCAGAGTTTTGCCTACAACAACAGCTACCAGTCGAGTATCCAGATGGCTCCTTATGAGGCTTTATATGGTAGGCGGTGTCAGTCTCCGGTTGGATGGTTTGAGCCAGGAGAGGGTCGGTTGTTGGGTACGGATCTGGTTCAGGATGCCTTGGACAAGGTCAGGATTATTCAGGATAGGCTTCGTGCAGCTCAGTACAGGCAAAAGAGTTATGCAGACAGCAAGGTTCGAGATGTGGCTTTTATGGTCGGTGAGCGGGTATTGCTTCGAGTGTCGCCTATGAAGGGCGTGATGAGATTTGGGAAGAAGGGCAAGCTCAGCCCTAGGTTCATTGGCCCGTTTGAGACTCTTGATCGAGTGGGAGAGGTGGCTTATAGACTTGCATTGCCGCCGAGCTTATCAGCCGTGCATCCAGTGTTTCATGTGTCCATGCTTCGGAAATATCACGGCGATCCATCCCACGTGTTAGATTTCAGCACTGTCCAGTTGGACAAGGACTTGTCTTATGAGGAGGAGCCAGTAGCTATTCTAGACCGGCAGATTCGTCAGTTGGGATCGAAGAGTTTTCCTTCTGTTCGTGTTCAGTGGAGAGGTCATCCTCCTGAGGCATCGACCTGGGAGTCCGAGTCTGATATGCGGAGCCGTTATCCCCATCTTTTCCCTGACTCAGGTACTTCCTTCTTTCTTCTGTCCGTTCGAGGACGAACGGTTGTTTTAGAGGTGGAGAATGTGATGATCCAAAAGGTCATCACTTGCTTTAAATTAAAATCTGTGTTTCCGAGGCCTTGAAAACCTCGTTTAGAGTCACCTTGATTTGCGTGCACAGTCCGGGTGCGTAGCCGGAAAGCTTAAATATGAAAATCTGTGAACAATGGTAAAATTTGGCTATAAAATGAGTTAATTTGACTTCGGTCAACGTTTTGGGTAAACGGACCCGGACTCGTGATTTGACGGTCCCGGAGGGTTCGTAGGAAAATTGGGACTTGGGCGTATGCCCGGAATCGAATTCCGAGGTCCCGAGCCTTAGAAATGAATTTTTAAAGGAAATTATTTTCTGAAATTGTTTAAGAAAATTTGAAATGAAATTTGATTAGAACATGATGGTATCGGGCCCGTATTTTGGTTCCGGCGCCCGGTACAGGTCTTATATATGATTTAAGATGTTTCTGTCGAATTTGATGAAACACGGATATCATTTGACGTGATTCGGACCTTAAATGCAAATTTGATGTTTAAAGAAGTTTTGAGAAATTTCATTGATCTTGAGGTTTAATTCGATGTTCATGATGTTATTTTGGTGATTTGAGTACACGAATAAGTCCGTAGGATATTT
>NW_017684433.1:0-2203 GCF_001879085.1 Nicotiana attenuata
CTCTTGCTGCACAATTATCTTGTTGTTTTCAATCATGTTCTGAATCTTATGCTTAAGTGCTGGGCACTCTTCTGTGTCATGGCCTTGACTATATGAATGGTACGCACAAGTTTTAGACCAATTAAAATCTGGAGGAAGATTTTGCGGGATCCATCCTTTCCTTGGCTGTAAAAGTCCTTTCGCTTTCAATCTCTCAAACATGCTTGTCAATGATTCTTTCAGAGGAATAAAAGTGCGGAATTTCAGGTTCTCTGAATGAGGATAGCTAGATTGTGCTTGATGAGCTTGATGTTGAACACTTTGCTGAGTAGGTTGGAGTTTTATATGAGTTTGTAGCAGCTGGTTGTTCTGTTGAGATTGTGGCTGATGAGCGGGAATGCAAGCAGAATCTATCTTCCTCTTTTTGCCTTGTAAATTGTCGAGTGCATCTCCTTGGGAAGTGGCTTGTAATTTTGATTTGTCAACAATTCTTCCTGCTCGAATGCTTGATTCTATCAATTTTCCAACTCTAATCAAATCCGAGAAGTCATGTAGCCAAGCGCATAGCAACTTTTCATAGTATATGCCTTTTTGCATTTCGATAAAGGTGGAAATCAACTCATTCTTGGGCAATTGAGGGTGTACTTTTGAAGCCTCCAGTCTCCATCGCATGGCATATTCTGCAAAAGACTCGTATTGCATTCTTTCCACTTCAGACATATCACAAAGCATTGGACTATATCCAATATTAAACTTATATTGTTCTACAAAATTGCGGTCCATGTCCTCCCACGTGTACCATTTGCTAAAATCTTGTTGAGTGTACCAATCAAGCTCTAGCCCTGATAGACTCTGAATGAACAACTTCATTCGAATGGCTTCATTATGTCCAATCCCCACTAATCTGCAGCAGTAGTCTTTCAAATGAGAAATGGGATTTCCTTTCCCATTGAAAGTACTGAATTTTGGAATTTTGAATCCTGGCGGAAGCTCAACATTTGGATGCATGCACAAACTTTCATATCTTAAACTCTGAATATTTCTTGCACGCATTTCTTCCTCCACGATCTTTCTTAGGTTATGGAGCTCTCTATCTGGATCATCCCAGCTAGTCGTCTTAATTTCCTTTCCTGGTCTTTTGTATGGACATAGCGCCAGTTGATTTTGTTGGGTTTCTGTGACTGATGTTGCAAGTGCAGACGATTGGGCATTGGTCATCATGATGACTGGCAAAGCCTCTGGATTGATAGTAAATTTTGGCGGTATCGGTGGAGGACTTATGTAAATAGTTGCTGGATGAGAAGATATGGTCAAAGAGACATTTCGGGTTGAGTTGGAAGCAGAATTTGGGTTGGGGAGAAGGTTAAAAGTATTTCCCAGATTGACCAAAATGTTCCTCTGTACAACATTTGTCTCCTCATCATCAGTCTCAACTTGCAACAAACCTTTACCAGTACTGAGTGCTCCAAATCGGTTTGCCATTATAGTTGCATCCTTGATACAGATTCGCAGCCAAAACAGTGTTCAATGCTAGACAACCTTTAAAGAAAAATAAAACTTTTACAAAACAAAATAAAGTGTTAGCACATTCGTCATAACAAATAAATGCACTAAAATAATAAAATAGATTAGATAGATTAATCCATGATATGGTTAAGAAGGAGCCCTAAACTAGAAACAATAGCCTAAGTTGCGAAATGGATGGACGAGAATGACTTGTTATCTAGACTTGGACATGAAATGAATTCTAAATTTATTTTTAGCATTGGCGAATTATAAAGTTGTCAAGGCCTGGAATATGGTATCAACCATTTTGAGACTTATGGGATGGTCCCTCGACTCGCATGCCAAGACTTGGAAATGGCGGGTGCGGGAAGATTAATCTCGGCAACCCGAAAAAGATGATATGAACATTTGAATTGAATAAGTGAAAATTTTAGAATAATTTAACGATGCAAATTGACCAAATAGTAGCCTTCTATTGCCCGATAGATTGTGCGAATTTGGACATCTACCAACTTGTAAATGAGAATTGGCACGAAGGTGAAAATTCTAATACATAGGTAAAATACTAAATATATTTTATGAAACCTATTTATATTTTATATTATTCGAGATAGAAGTTTAGGCATGTGTGGAAAGACGTGCAAGAATTGAAGGTATAAAATTATGTGAGGCACGAGTGGCATTATTTTAAAAACATGTAACCATAAAATGACCTAAA
>NW_017684433.1:4386-7569 GCF_001879085.1 Nicotiana attenuata
TGAAATACCGGGTGAACTCCCGACAAGCTGGGTGGCAAAGCAAGCATGTAGGCCACCTCCCCAACTCTCCTAAGTATCTCAAAAGGACCAATGAACTGTGGACTCAACTTTCCTTTCTTTCCAAATCTCATAACGCCCTTCATAGGCGAAACCTTCAACAAGACCTTCTCGCCCACCATGTAAGATACATCTCGAACCTTTCGGTCCGCATAACTCTTCTGACGCGACTGAGCTGTGCGAAGTCTCTCCTGGATCACTTTCACCTTATCTAAGGCATCCTGGACCAACTCTGTCCCAATAGTCTAGCCTCGCCGGGCTCAAACCAATCAACCGGAGATCTACACCGTCTCCCATTAAAGGCCTCATACGGCGCCATCTGAATACTAGACTGATAGCTGTTGTTGTAAGCAAACTCTGCAAGTGGCAAGAACTCAGCCCAAGAACCTCCAAAATTAATAACACAGGCACGCAACATGTCCTCCAATATCTGAATGGTACGCTCGGACTGCCCGTCCGTCTGAGGATGAAATGCGGTGCTCAACTCTACCTGTGTACCCAACTCTCGCTGAAAAGTCCTCTAAAACTGGGAAGTAAACTGAGTACCCCTATCTGAGATGATAGAAACTGGGACCCCATGCAACCGAACAATCTCCCGGATGAAAATCTCTGCCAGCCGCTCTGAAGAATAGGTAGTACACACCGGAATAAAGTGCGCGGACTTGGTCAGCCGATCCACAATCACCCAAATCGAATCAAACTTCCTCGAGGTACGAGGGAGACCACTCACAAAATCAATAGTAATCCTCTCCCATTTCCACTCCGGGATATCCATCCGCTGAAGTACACCACCGGGACTCTGATGCTCATATTTGACCTGCTGACAGTTGAGACACCGAGCTACATAACTCACAATATCTTTCTTCATTCTCCTACACCAGTAGTGCTGCCTCAAATCCTGATACATCTTCGCGGCACCCGGATGAATGGAATACCGCGAGCTGTGGGCCTCCTCTAATATCAACTCCCGCAGCCTATCCACATTGGGCACACAAATCTGGCCCTACATCCTCAACACACCAGCATCATCAATAGTCACATCCCTGGCATCATCGTGCTGAACCCTGTCCTTAAGGACAAGCAAATGCGGGTAATCATACTGGCGCTCTCTAATACGGTCATACAAGGAGGACCGAGAAACCATACATGCCAACACCCGACTAGGCTTCGAAATATCTAACCTCACCATCCGATTGGCCAAAGCCTGGACATCAACTGCAAAGGGCCTCTTCCCAACTGGAATGTATACCAAACTACCCATGATGACCGCCTTCCGGCTCAAAGCATCGGCCACCACATTGGCCTTCCCCGGGTGGTACAAAATGGTAATATCATAATCCTTGAGTAACTCAAGCCACCTCCGCTGCCTCAAATTAAGATCCTTCTGTTTGAACAAATGCTGAAGGCTGCGATGATCCGTATACACCTCACAAGATACGCCATATAAGTAGTGCCTCCAAATCATCAAAGCATGAACTATAGCAGTTAACTCCAAATCATGAACAGGGTAGTTCTTCTCATGGGTCTTCAACTGACGAGAAGCATACGCAATAACTCTACCCTCCTGCATCAACACACATCCGATCCCAACTCTCGAAGCATCACAATACACAGTGTAATAACCTGAAGCTGATGGCAATACCAACACTAGAGCCGTGGTCAAAGCTGTCTTGAGCTTCTGAAAGCTCTCCTCACACTCATCAGACCACACAAATGGTGCACCCTTTTGAGTCAACTTGGTCAAGGATGAAGCAATAGATGAAAAGCCCTAGACGAACCGACGATAATAACCCGCCAAACCGAGGAAACTCCGAATCTCCGTGGCTGAGGATGGTCTAGGCCAACTCTGAACCGCCTCTATCTTCTTAGGATCAACCTGAATACCATCACTGGACACCACGTGCCCCAGGAAAGCCACAGAACCAAGCCAGAACTCACACTTGGAGAACTTTGCATAAAGCTTCTCCTCCCTCAATCTCTGTAATACCACTCTCAAATGCTGTGCGTGCTCCTCCTGACTACGCGAGTACACCAGGATGTCATCAATAAAAACAATCACAAATGAATCCAGATACGGCCGAAATACACTGTTTATCAAGTGCATGAATGCTGCTGGGGCGTTAGTCAACCCAAAGGACATAACTAGAAACTCATAGCGCCCATATCTCGTCCGGAAAGTAGTCTTCGTAATATCTGAGTCCCTAATCTTCAACTGGTGATAGCCTGAACGGAGATCAATCTTGGAGAATACCCTCGCCCCCTGGAGCTGGTCAAACAAATCATCAATACGGGGCAGGGGATACTTGTTCTTCACTGTCACCTTGTTCAATTGCCTGTAGTCAATGCACATTCTCATTGTGCCATCCTTTTTCTTTACAAACAAGACCGGTGCACCCCACGGTGACACACTCGGACGAATGAACCCCTTATCCAGGAGCTCCTGAAGCTGATCCTTTAGTTCTTTCAACTCTGCTGGTGCCATGCGATATGGAGGAATAAAATGGGCTGAGTGCTCGACACCAGATCAATACCAAAATCAATGTCCCTGTCCGGCGGCATGCCCGGCAGGTCTGCTGGAAACACATCAGGGAAGTCCCTCACAACGGGCACAGAATCAAGACTAGGAGTCTCAGCTCCAACATCTCTCACAAACGCCAAATACGATAGACAACCCTTCCCAACCATCCGCTGGGCCTTTAGGAAAGAGATCACCCTGCTAGGAACATAGTCAGTCATACCACGCCACTCAATCCTCGGAACACCCGGTATAGCTAATGTAACTGTCTTAGCATGACAGTCCAGAATAGCATGGCACGGAGATAACCAATCCATGCCCAGAATAACGTCGAAATCAACCATGCTCAACAGCAACAGATCAACTCGGGTCTCCAGACACCCAATAGTCACTAGGCAAGACCGATACACATGGTCTACAACAATAGTATCACCCACCGGGGTAGATACATGCACAGGTAAAGCAAGGCACCCACGGGTCATACCCAGGTGATGAGCAAAATATGAAGACACATAGGAATAGGTAGAACCGGGATCAAATAAGACAGAGGCATCCCTGTGGCAGACTGAGATAATACCTGTGATAACAGCATCTGATGCAATAGCGTCTCT
>NW_017684434.1:0-7568 GCF_001879085.1 Nicotiana attenuata
GTTGTCTAAAACTGAGTTTTTAAATATGATTTCCTATGGACATGAGTATCTAAGTATTCATGTTGATTTCAAACATGATTTCCATGGACATGATACCTAAGTGAGCAGAATGTTATACGAGTTGATAATTCCCAAAAAAAGATCCTATAGGCATGGTTTCTAATGCACATTGAAACTTGAGAATATGCATGAACATGAATTTTGATACAGAATTATTAAACGTCCTATAACAGGATTTCTAGGATGTAAAGTGGAAATTCAGGACAATATGAAGATAAGGCCTATAGGCATGGTTTCTAATGCATATAAATAATTGCAACAATCCTATAGGCATGATTTCTACCCGATCCCAACAAAGATATATAAAAATCCCTCCCAGCTTTACTAATAACCCCATATCTGTTTTTTTACAAGAATTATTATTACAGACCAAAATAAATGAATCACATAATGAAAATTGCTATACTATAGGGAGCCTTGACAGGCCCAAAAGTAAACCTGGAAGCCAGGCCTTCAATCAAATCTAGAGTCCAACAGGCGGTACATAATACACCAAATGGGCTTCTGGTGCGTCAAAATTCCCAAGGGCCTCAGGGACCCCGTGCAATGCTCACACCAGAACCTTTTCAAAGAAGTAGTTTTTGTAAACAAGTTTAGAAAGGCCAGCCCCAGTGTGTCAGAGTTCGGAGAAGTTCCATGGAATCCTAGACAGAGCTCACACTGGAGGGGCAGGACCCTAGATATCTAAGAGTAGGAGTTGAAAATAGTATATGAAAGTAGGAGATAGTTTTAGGAAAAAATAGTTTGGATTTTAAAAGTGAGTAGAAACAGGTTACAAGATTAAAACTACAAACAATACCATATTCAGCAGATTGAGTTCATATATGTATTCCAGCAATCAAACAGCAGACAGAACAGAGTCACAATCAATTCAAACAAGGTTCCACATTGCCTGGGATTGACTTAGTTCCTTAGTTATCACTAGGTGAGCATATGGACATGTATTAAATAGGGAATAACATGCTGGGATCAGAGCCCTAATCAGACAATTACACAGAAAAGGCAGCAGGGGTTTAGAGCATAGAAATCATTAATCAGGAACTTGTTAAGGTAAACACATAAAATAGGACAGGAAGGAAAGCATGCTAGTTGAGAAACAAGTAGACAAGTATCCTGGATCAAACAGGAACATGCTAAAGTGTATGAACCATATTGACATATTGGACAAGACAAATTCACAAGAGTTAAGGCATGCCAGTTAACAGAAACATAAAGCAGGCAGAGGCAGGTTGATATCTACAACAGACAGATTACATAACATACTGAATAGGACATAGTAACAGAGATAGACATGCTGATTAAGAGCAATAAACAGGAAGCACATAGGTCTAATTACATAGCATATTGAATGATAATAGAAGTAGTCATGCCGATTAAGAGCAATAAACAGGAAAGACATAAGTCTAGCTACACAGAAGTAGTCATGTTGATTAAGATCAATAAATAGGAAGCACATAGGTTTAACTTCATAGCATATTGGATGGTAGCAGAAGTGGAGGCATACCAGTTAAGAGATAGCAAACAGGAAGGTGAAAGTATGCAGAATCCAATAGTCTAGCCTTGGCTTTAAGCCCTGGACAGTGCAGCAAACACAAGTAACAGAAAGATTTGCAATAGAGAGTGTGTGCGAATAAGAGCAAGAGTTTGTGTGTGGGTGTGACTTTCTGAGTGTGTTCGTGTGTATAGGTGTCTGAGTTTGAGCGTCTGTGTTTGTGTGTTTGAAAGAATCAGAATGGGGTTTATATAGCACTTAGCAAGGCAAAACAAATAAGGCAAAGAATAATCGAGTTCATGAATAAGGTATACAAATAAAAATCAGTCAGTTAATTGGGGCTAAACCCAACTAATTAGTACAAATAGAATCCGGGAAAGACACCTTAAAATAAGGGGAATCAACTACCAGCCCCAGATTGGGATTCAAATAAAGCAGGAAATAAGTCATAGGCCATTTATAAGTCGGTTAGAGTAAATCAAAACCTAGAAATTATGCTAAGAAACTAATTAAGGCAAGTAGTACCAATTAGGAGTCATAAATAAGGAAAATAGGTAAAAATCACAGAGAAGTACTAATTTTAACAGAAAGATATGATTCCAAACCCTAATTAGGCGGATAAAATCAATTATCCTCTGTTAATTGACAGGACAAAGAATAACGGGCAAATATTGAAGCGAACAGTTAAATAATTACACAAACAAGGGATTAGAACATAGGCACGAAAAAATAGTAGAACTAGTAAAGATAATCAGATTCAAACACTTAGAAACTTTAGAACATTTTTGCAGAGAAATTAAGAGGAAACCCTAGTTTTAGAAAATATTGAAATCGATTAATAATAAGGAAAATGGAAGGTTTTTCAAAGAAAATACCAGATAAACTTAAGATCATCTCAGATCTACAAGGATCTGAACAGACTCAAGTAGAAAGAGATTAGGGTTTTGAAAAATGGAGCAAGATGAGAAAATCCAGTTAAGAACCGGAGTTTTAAGCCATAATCATAAAGATAACAATACTCACAAACATAGCGATGAACATAAGGTAGGTTCATCGAAAATGAAAAGTTTAGGTCGACTCTGAGTTAAGTCTTTTGACATTCCTTCAAACCACGAAGAAATCGAACAAACAGAAGAGGTAAGAGGCCGGCGGGGCCTGAAATCATAGAGAAATCCCATGGAACGGGGTGTTTTTCGATGACGGTGGCTAGGGTTAGGGGAGAGCTTGAGAGAGAAGAGAGGAGAACAGGGAAACAGAGGCGGCGGAATGGGGAAAGTGAGTATGGTTTGGGGGTGGGAGATTGATTAAAAATGGTAACTCTTTCCTGGACCGTTGATCTCTGAGATCAACGACCAGGATTTGATTTGGGGGTTGGACGGGTTTTATGAAATGGGTCAGGGTATTTGGGTTGTGGGTATTTTAATTGGGCTGGGGGTAATGTTTTGGGCTAGGTCCGAAATTAAAATAAATTTAAAGAGGCTATTTGTTAAATACCCAGTTAATTAATAAATAATTTATAATAATAGCTAATAAATGATAAAAAAATTCTCTTGGTGCATAAAAACAATTTTAAATAATTACTTAATATTATAAAAATATTAAAAGCTATTTTCTGGTGAAATAAAGTAACTATGCACACATGGGCTATTATTGCAAAGTTATTGCAATTATAACCCTAAAATATAAGTGTGGCTACTCATGAAATAGTTAAAGCTTAGTATAAATATAAATGATAAAAATTAAGCAATAAAATTATTATAAAATCAATTGTGATGCAATTAGTAATTATTTATATAATAAAATACTGGGATAAATTAATAAAATTCTTAGAGAAATGCAGAAATTATGGAAAGATATCAATTGATGCTCATGCATGGTTTTAAAGATGTACATGCATTTTTGAAAATAATATGGGGAAAAATTGGATATCAACACCATTGTTCGGCAATTTTATACTGCTAAAGTGCTTCGTTTGATATTTTATTGTGTACAGAATTTTATTAATTAGACCGGATGTTGAATTTGTGTTTGACTTGTCCTACAATTATAAAATTATTCACCTAGACTAATTAGGACGTGTTATCCAATATTTTGAATAGATTGAGGCCATTGGTGGCCGTTTGATTGATGTTCTAGACGTTCCAAGGTTGGGGAACTTCCAGTTAGCAAGGTAATGAGACTTTAAGCTTTGATGCTTGCTTTTCCAAAATCCGTTTTCAAAATATGTTTTTTTCTGCCCGGTCCATGTGTTGGGACAAGCGTGCGTTTGGCAGAATCAGTGGTCGTTGACCAGCCGCAAATATATATTATTTTGTAAAAAAGATAAAATTATTTAATGAGTGATTTGTGATGTGGTGTGATGTGGCGTAGCCTCGTGCTATGGCATTGGGGCGTTAGAAATTATTTCTTCGCTGCCGTTATAGAATTGGGGCATTGTGTATGCCGCCGGTGTAAAATTTGGGGCATTGTATATCCGCCGTTATAAATTTGGGGCATTGTGTATGCCGCCGTTATAAATTTGGGGCATTGTGCAAGCCGCCGTGGACTCGTTGGGGTGTTTGGTTAATTTCCTGCACTGCCGTTAATGACAAGTCCTTACCGTAGATTGTGTTGAGATATATATATATAGTATTATTGTTGAATAATTATTTGGAACTTATAGAGTAATTATACGGTAAAAGAATTTTTGTGCATATTATTTCTGTGTTCGTTATGTGTTTGTACTTTCTAACACTTATTCCAGAGGTATTCAGAGTGGCGGGTCGAGGATCTTATTGGGTTATATTTACGTATAACTCACTCCTTACCTGCATGTCCATGCAGATACTTTTGCTGAGGGCGAGGCTTGTGGCTAACGAGTTCGCTGAGTGGATCCTGTTGCTGAGGTGAGCCGCCACATTATTCGTGGAGGCCGCTGTTTCAGCTCTACCTATCTATGTCTATTATTTCTTTCGAGTTTGCATGTCCGTCACTTAAACTTCTATTACTCTATTAGATGCTCTACGGTCTTACTATGGAATTTGGGTTAGAGATTTAGTGTTTGAGTGTTCTTTAGATTTATAAATAAATTATGATTTTAGTCGAATAATTATTTTGTATTTAGTAAGATTTAATACGTTTGGGCTTGTACGTGTTTCTCTCAAGCTTATATAAAAGGTTAAGAGTACAAGAATTGGTTCGCCTGGCGAGTGGTGTTAGCTCGGTGCCAGTTACGTCTAGGGGGTAGTTTGGGACGTGACACCTTCATCCACCATCTTCAGGTCGCCCGCATCGACGTCTGAACCCGTCTCATAGCCTTCCTCAGCAACGTCAAGTATCATCAGTCGGCCGAGAAGTCAAGGATCCCTCTTGTACCGAAGTATTAAGGACTCTAATGACTAACCCTTCTGCCTCTGTCATCGCAGAAGTAAGAGACATACCCACATTGGTGTAACGACCCGGCCGGTCGTTTCATGAGTTACCGCTCCGTTTCCCCCATTTCTGCTGTTGTATATGTTGTTCAGCAGTATTTCATCGCATCATGTTGGTTAGTTTGGGTTCGGAGTGGTTTTGTAGAGAAATGAGACCCTTAGTCTCTTAAGTTGGACTTTTAGTTGGAAAAGTCAACCGGAAGTTGACTTGTGGGTAAACGATCTCGGAATTTGGCTTTTATGATTCGGATAGCTTCGTGAGGTGATTTGGGACTTAGGAGCGTGATTGGAATGTGTTTTGGAGGTCCGGGGTAGATTTAGGCTTGAATTGGCGAAATTGGAATTTTGGCGTTGTCCGGTTGATAGTGGAAATTCTGATATCGGGGTCGGAATGGAATTCCGGAAATTGGAGTAGGTCAGTAGTGTCATTTGTGACGTGTGTGCAAAATTTCAGGTCATTCAGACGAGGTTTGATAGACTTTTTGATTGTTTGCGGAATTCAGAAGTTTTGGAATCCTTAGGCTTGAATCCGAGGGTGATTTGGTGTTTCGGCGTCATTTTGAGTGTTCCGAGGATTGGTTGTTTACCGTGAAAATGGTAATAACAATTAAATTTGTTGATGGGACTCTAAAAATATGTGATCTATTTTTATGCTAGTTGTGAAGCAGTTGATGCTATGTGTGTGAAGTTTAAGGGCGAAACGCGAGCTAAAACAGAGTAATAATAGAACCGATAAGTCAGCCGTTCAGGGCCTCGAGCTAGTCGATTTGGGGCCTCGAGGTCGATTCCCGAGCTCGGGCTCAAGCTATTGGGGGCGGTTGGGGAAGGGTTAACAGTCGTGAAATAATTAAAAAAAGCTCTTTATGGCCAATGATAAGCAATAAATGAAGAACAAGTATGAAGATAGTAAATAAGAGCAACAATATCGAGAGAGTATGTTAGAGATAAGAGAGAGAGAGAGAGGGAGAGAGAGAGAGATCATATATTTCGTGTAGAATAGTTGGAGCAACATCAGTTCTTTACAAAATAGTAAAAATCCCCTTTATATAGAGAGGGAAACCTTATATGGTACGACATACATTAATTGTAAAGACATGGAGATGGGACAGCTAGATGTGACACCCTGATCTGGGTTCATAGTAGGCCGGCTATGCTTTGTTAGACTTAGCCGTGTGTCTTGGGAACCCCCAGTTGACTCCAGCCTCGGCCGATATTCTTCTTCAGGTCGGGTGTCGATGAGTTCCGAGGAAGGAGACTCGATCACATCTTCACAGCCTCGAGGTTTTGAGGCGATCTTCCAAAACGAGAAATCGAACCCGTTGTTCGGGGCAATCCAATGACGGGGAAATCGAGCCCCCCGGTTTTATCGTACACAGATAGTCTCCGCGTTTCCTAGAACGGAGCGATAGGAAACGATTTTGATGCCCAACTCTCCGGGCTCCCTATGATGATGTCATACTGGTGACGCAACCTATGACGTGAGCCTTCATGATAACCGGGACATCCCATGGACTTGTCTTTTCGGTGTCATTCAGTATGCCGCCAGTGGCATAATTAAAGGTCATAATACCACCGTCGACTTGTTTTTCAATGGCGCATTGATTGCGCCTGCCGATCTGTCTTTCAAAGGCATTGATGGCCGTGTTACCACCTCCTATAAATGGGGGCATTCAGGCATTATCTCTTCAGCTAAGTGTCTTCTTCCGTTCATTGATCCGTTTCTCCTCACTATCTTCCTTCATTGCTAACCACCATGTTCGGGGCTCACGACTCCAAGGTCGTGTGGCAGCATTTTCATCAGCTGCGTAATGGCCTTTTGCTCGAACTTCTCCATGTCGAACGAGATTATACCGTCTTGATGCTGCTGTTGTTGTTATTACGGCTGCTACTACTGCTGTTATTGACTCGAGATGATGATCCATGGAGGGTCGTCTTCCTCCGATTTAGAAAGTCATTTGGACTATACACCACTGCTCACGAGGGGGCTCGGACTATACACCGCTTCTCACGTTCATTCCCCGGCCCGGTGTAGCGCTTTGCCCCTGGCCGGTAGCTTGCACGGCTCAATGTCCCAAGAAGTGAATTCAAAGTAGCCGTGCAAGCGAGGTCGACGTCCGCCAAGTCCGTTGTTGGAACCGAGGTTCTCTTGGCCGATGAGGGTCCTCGACCTTTGGCTGGCTATGGCGTTTTTCATCCCTTCCTGCTCCTCCTACTTTCTTCTTCATCTTATCCTCTAATACTTTGAGGGACTGGGGCGAGGTCGTTGAGGGTGTATATCCAAGGAAATAGTGCTCGAAGACGTTGCCACCGGAGATAGACCTTCGAGGGTAGACTAGGTTTTAGGCTTTTACTTCATGTATTCCCTTTTGCCTCTTTGTTTCTGTGTAGGGGCCCTTTGCAGGCTTTTGTAATCATACGTAAGGACCCCTCGCAGGCTGTTGTAACCAAACGTTTACTGAATATAAGAAGTTTTTTTCTCGACTTTCGTCTTTGATGTTTGCCATTTTCTTTAACACTTATGGGGATTCTGAATGTATGTCTCTGCTGATGATTGCCAATATCTAACTCGGGTGCGAGTATTCTTCCCGGTCTTTGGGCGATAGAAA
>NW_017684435.1:0-7567 GCF_001879085.1 Nicotiana attenuata
TTGAATCTTAAAGCCCTAAATTTTAGGACTTTTTACTTAGTTCAAATAAGGAAAGATTTAATAATCAGAAGTTTAGTCGATTTCAAAGTCCTAAATATTAGAAAAATAATTGAATTATAATTTTATCCAATGTAAAATATGTATTTAATGGATAAAAAAGACGAACGACATTTCTTTAAGGTATTCATGCGTTTAATAGTGTATATGTCACGACCCGGATTTTTTCCACCATCGGGAGTCGTGATGGCGCCTACTAACAGAGCTAGGCAAGCCAAACATTTAAATATTCCCTAATAACACCTCAACAATATAAATATTACGAGTCATTTAAATAAAAGCGGAAGTCTTAAAAGCATAGATACATGGAAAACTGGGTGCACGGCTGATAAGCTAGGTAGCAATGCAAGTCTATAAGCCACCTCTCCTACTCGGTCAAGAATCTCAAACGGACCAATGTACCTAGGGCTAAGCTTGCCCTTCTTTCCGAACCTCATCACGCCCTTCATAGGCGACACTCGGAGCAATACTCGCTCACCAATCATGAAAGCTACATCTCAGACCTTACGGTCTGCATAAGTCTTCTGCCTAGACTGAGCTGAACGAAGCCTCTCCTGAATAATCTTGACCTTATCTAAGGCCTCCTGAACTAAGTCTGTACCCAACAACCGAGCCTCTCCCGGATCGAACCAGCCAACTGGAGACCGACATCGCCTCCCATACAACGCCTCATATGGAGCCATATGGATGATAGACTGGTAGCGGTTGTTGCAGGCGAACTCTGCTAAGGGCAAAAACTGGTCCCACGAGCCTCCAAAATCAATGACACAGGCTCGGAGCATATCCTCTAATATCTGAATAGTCCTCTCGGACTGGCCGTCCGTCTGAGGATGGAACACTGTGCTCTACTGAACCTGGGTGCCTAACTCCTGCTGAACTGCTCTCCAGAAGTGCGAGTTAAACTGCGTACCCCGGTCTGAAATGATAGATACCGGCACCCCATGAAGGCGAACAATCTCTCGGATGTAGATCTCAGCTAACCTCTCCGATGAATAAGTGGCTGCAACAGGAATGAAATGTGCTTACTTGGTCAGCCTATCAACAACGACCCAAATAGCATCAAACTTCTTCCGAGTCATCGGAAGTCCAGTAACGAAATCCATGGTGATTTTCTCCCCACTTCCACTCGAGAAGCTCAATCCTCTGAAACAAACCACCAGGCCTCTGATGTTCATACTTAACCTGCTGACAGTTCAAACATCGAGCCACATACGCAACAATATCCTTCTTTATCCTATTTCACCAATAATGCTGCAGCAAGTCCTGGTACATCTTCGCAGCGCCTGGGTGAATAGAATACCGGGAACTATGAGCTCCGCTAAGATCAACTCTCGAAGCCCATCGACATTGGGCACACAAACTCGTCTCTGCAATATCAAAACACCATCATCATCTAAGGTCACCTTCGTGGCACCTCCACGCTGCACCGTGTCTCTCAGGACACACAAATGGGGATCATCAAACTGCCGATCACGGATACGCTCCAACAATGAAGAACGAGCGACCGTGCAAGCTAACACCCTGCTAGGCCCAGAAATGTGCAGCCTCACAAATCGATTGGCCAAGGTCTGAATATCCAAAGCAAGCGGTCTCTGGCTGACCGGAATATAAGCAATACTACCCATGCTGGCGGACTTCCTACTCAATGCATCGGATACCACATTGGCCTTACCCGGATGATACAAGATAGTAACATCTTAATCTTTCAACAACTCCAACCACTTTCTCTGCCTCACATTCAACTCCTTTTGCTTGAACAGATACTGAAGGCTCTTGTGATCCGTGTACACCTCACACGTCACACCATATAGATAATGCCTCCAAATCTTTAAGGCATGAACAATAGCCGCCAGCTCTAAATCATGCACTGGATAGTTCTTCTCGTGGATCTTCGACTGCATCGAAGCATAGGCAATGACTTTACCATCTTGCATCAATACTGCACCAAGCCCAATATGGGAAGCATCGCAATAGACTGTGTAAGGCCTTGAGCCTGTGGGCAAAACCAACACCGGTGCCGTAGTCAGAGCTGTCTTGAGCTTCTGAAAGCGCGCCTCGCACTCGTCCGACCATCTGAACTGGGCACCCTTCTGGGTCAACCTGGTCATCGGTGCTGCGATAGATGAAAACCCCTTTACAAACCGACGGTAATAACCTGATAACCCCAAGAAACTCTGAATCTCAGTAGCTGATGCTGGTCGAGGCCAGTTCTTGACTGCCTCATTCTTCTTCGGGTCCACCTGAATACCCTCTGCTGGTACGACGTGACCCAGGAATGCAACCGAACTCAACCAGAACTCGCACTTCAAGAACTTAACGTATAACTGACTATCCTTCAGAGTCTGAAGGACCACTCTGAGGTGCTGCTCATGCTCCTCCTGACTGCGGAAGTATACCAGAATATCATCAATAAAGACTATCACGAATAGGTCCAAGTACGGCCTGAATACCCGGTTCATCAACTCCATGAATGCTGCTGTGGCGTTGGTCAACCCAAATGACATGACCAAAAACTCATAATGCCCATACCGAGTACGGAATGCTGTCTTAGGGACATCGGATGCCCTAATCCTCAACTGGTGGTAGCCAGACCTCAAGTCTATCTTTGAAAACACCCTCGCACCCTGAAGCTGGTCGAACAAATCGTCAATCCTCGGAATGGATATTTATTCTTGATCGTCACTTTATTCAATTGCCGGTAATCAATGCACATCCTCATCGACCCATCCTTTTTCTTCACAAATAACACTGGCGCACCCCAAGGAGAAATACTAGGTCTAATGAAACCCTTCTCCAACAAATCCTGCAACTGATCCATTAACTCTTCAACTCTGGTGGGGCCATGCGATATGGCGGAATAGAAATGGGTTGCGTGCCCGGAGCCAGATCAATACAAAAATCAGTATCCCTGTCGGGCGGCATACCCGGCAGGTCTGAAGGGAAAACCTCGGGGAACTCCCGAACAATAGGAACCGAGTCAATAGAAGGGACCACTGCGCTGGAATCGCGAACATATGCCAAGTAAGCTAAACACCCCTTCTCGACCATGCGTCGAGCCTTCACATATGAAACAACACTGCGGGTGGCATGACTTGGGTCCCTCTCCACTCTAAACGGGGAAAATCTGGCAAAGCTAGGGTCACGGTCTTGGCGTGACAATCTAAGATAGCATGATATGGGGACAACGAATACATCCCCAATATAACGTCGAAATCCACCATGTCTAAGAGCAACAAATCAACACGGGTCTAAAGGCCCTCAAACACTACCACACAGGAACGGTGAACTCGATCGACCACTATAGAATCACCCACCGGTGTAGATACATAAACAGGAATGCCCATAGCATCACTAGGCATAACCAGGTAGGGTGCAAAATAGGACGACACATAGGAATACGTAGACCCAGGGTCAAATAGCACTGAGGCATCCCTATCACAGACCAGAATAGTAACTGTAATAACAACATCTGATGACTAAGCCTCTGGCCTGGCTGGCAAAGCATAACACCGGGGCTAGGCCCCACCTCCCTGAACCATGTCTCTGGGACGATCAGCTACTGGCTGACCCCTACCTCTGCCGGTCCGAGGTCCACCTCTACGGTCTCTACCTCCACCTCTATGATCCCTACCCCCGCCTCTAGCTGGCTAGGCAAGCTGAGGATCACCTGGTGCCTGAATCATGGGGCGAGGACTCTGCTGCTGAGAACTACCCGAGGCTCGAGGGCAAAATCTGACAATGTGATCGGGGTCACCACAACCATAACAAGCCCTCGGCGGCTGAGACTACTGGCCCTGTCGACCTGAATGTCCTCCCCGGAAACTCTGAAGAGGCGGTGCACTGATGGGCTGCTGATCGGAATAATGCTGCTGGGAACTACCACCGCCTGAAGTAGCATGAGAAACATGGAGTGTTGACTGAAAGGGTCTCGGTGAATGGCATCTACCATAAGAATCCCTACCTCCAGACGAGGTACCGCTGAACCTACCAGAATGACGAGGCCTCTTATCCGACACATGACCACCTCCCCGTGCAAGAGCCATCTCAACTCTACGGGCCGCATTGGCCGCCTCCTGAAAAGAAATCTCACTCCCGGCTCCCATAGCCATCTGGAGACGGATCGGCTGAATCATCCCATCAATAAACCTCCGCATCCTCTCTCTCTCGGTAGGGAGTATCACAATAGCATGGCGGGCAAGATCAATGAACCGAGTCTCATACTGTGTAACTGTCATTGTGCCCTGCTGGAGGCGCTCGAACTGCCTGCGGAGAGCCTCTCGCTGAGTAACTGGGAGAAACTTCTCCAAAAACAACTCTACAAACTGCTCCCAAGTAAGTGATGGCGACCCTGCTGGCCTGGATAAACATTAGTCCCTCCACCAAGTCTTGGCGGATCCTACTAGACGAAAGGTGGCGAAATCGACCCCTTTGGTCTCCACAATACCCATAGTCCGGAGAACCTCATGGCAGCTGAATAAGAAATCCTGTGGGTCCTCTGTAGGAGCACCGCTGAATGTGATGGTGAAGAGCTTGGTGAACCTATCAAGCCTCCACAAAGCATCCACGGACATAGCCGCTCCGTCGCTGGTCTAAGCCGTAATACCCGGCTGAACTGCCACAGCCGGTTGAATCACTGGAACCTGAGTCTGAGGAGCTACCTGCTCCGGAGTACGTGTAGTAGGAGCCTGATCTCCTCCCCTAGCCTGAGAAGTGGCTGGTGCTGCTGGGAGCAAACCCGCTCTAGTGACGCTCTCCATAAAGCCTGCCAGTCTGACCAAAGCGTCCTGAAGATCTGGGGTGACTATGAACCCTCCTGGGACCTGAGCTGGGCCCAGCGGAGCTGCTGGGGCTGGAACCTCCTCATCATAATCAATATGAGGCTCCACCTCTGGAACTGCTGCCTGGGGCTGAGTTCTGCCCCTTCCTCGGCCTGCGGCACGGCCTCGGCCTCGCCCTCTGCCCCTCGTCGGAGCTGCTGCTGGGGGCTCGGGCTGCTGTGCGGTAGAAGAAGAAGCACGTGTTCTTGCCATCTATGAAAGAACAGAGTAGAAGGGCAATCAGTGTTTGAGCAACAGATTCGCACGACAAGAAGGAACAAAAGTGAAATTTTTCCTATCTCGGTAGCCTCTGGGGGATAAATACAGACGTCTCCGTACCGATTCCTCAGACTCTACCAGGTTTGCCCGTGAGTAGCTAGACCTATGTAACCTAGTGCTCTGATACCAACTTGTCACGACCCAGATTTTTCCCACCATCGGGAGTCGTGATGGCGCCTACTAACGGAGCTAGGCAAGCCAAACATTTAAATATTCCCTAATAACCCCTCAACAATATAAATATTACGAGTCATTTAAATAAAAGCGAAAGTCTTAAAAGCATAGATAACTGAAAACCAAAAATGCGGAAGTTTAATTTCTCTACCCAAGACTGGTGTCGCTATCTCACGAACTACTAAGGAGTGCTAAAAACAAGTCTGAATAGAAATACATCAATGTTTGTCTCGGTACAATGAAAACAAACTAAAACATAGAAAGGGACTCCGGCCTGCGAACGCTAGCTAGGCTACCTCGTAAGTCCCTGGACTGATGTCGGCTCCCAATCCACTACTGCTGTGGTCCAAAAGCTACTCCGGTACCGTGATCTGTGCAAAAGAGCACAGAAGTGTAGCATCAGCACATCCGACCCCATGTGCTGGTAAGTGCCTGGCCTAACCCCGGCGAAGTAGTGATGAGGCTAGACAGGACTACCAAAACAACCTGTGCAGTTCAATATACATATATGCAATAAGAGGAAAGAACAGAGAAATCAAATAGTTAAGAGGGAGGGGAGCATGCTATGGGGGGAGTATAGCCCGAATATAAAGTCAAGCAATTTAACCAAGAAACCGTACAATAACAATAATTAATGAGAGCAGGAAAATTAACAATTGCACGGCATCAACCTTCATGCTTTTACTCTCATTCTCAGCAAGAGCAATCAAATAAAGTGCACGGCATCACCCTTCGTGCTTTTCCTCACATAACTCTCACATCATGGCACGGAATTTCCCTTCGTGCAAATATCATCAAAACATGGCACGGAATGACCCTTCGTGCAAGTATAATCAAACATGGAACGGAATGACCCTTCGTGCAAATATAATCGAACATGGCACGGAATGACCCTTCGTGCAAATATAATCAAACATGGCACGGAATGACCCTTCGTGCATTATCACTCTTCCTCACCCAAACAGTAGTCACAACCAAACGGGGCGAGGGGATAACAAATAATAAGAAGTGTCCCGACAAGGGAAATACACAATTAAACAGCTAAATCCCGGCAAGGGAGCAACAACAATGACTTTCATATCCCGGCAAGGGAGATAATCAATATACTCAAACCATCCCGGCAAGGGATTAATCATATCTCTTTCTATTTCTTTCATTTCTTACTCAATAGTCTTTTTATCGTTCCAGCCAACGCTCCAAAGAATTTACAATTCATAATTAATCCTCATACTCTTCACATTGCATAGAATTCATCAATTAACATGGAAGAGTCGTAACAACATTAGAATAAGTACAAACAAGGACCCACGGTCATGCTAGACACCGGTGTATAGATACTCGTCACCATGCCTATACACCGTACTCCACATTTAGCAATTAGCAAACAACACTCTAATCATATTCCCTCAAGCCAAAGTTAGATCAAACACTTACCTCGAATGCTCCAAACTCAACTCAATCCTCTAGTATAGATTTACCCCTCGAATTCACCACCAAACTGCTCGAATCTAATCACGAATTACTTGAATGTATTAACAAATGCCACTTGCATCAATTTGAATGCATGAAAATGAATTTCCCAAAGTTTGTTCAAAAATTTCCCAAAATGCCCCTGGGCCCACGTGGTCAAAACCCGAGGTTCGAACCAAAACCCGATTACCCATTCCCCCATGAATTCAGATATATAAGTTATTTTGGAATCGAACCTCAAATTGAGGTCCAAAACCCCCAATTTTAGGAACCCTAGTTCTACCCTAAATTCCCAAATTCCCCCATTAAAATCCTTGTTTTGAAGTTGAAATTATGTTTAAGGATATTAAGGAGTATAGAAAATCAGTTAGAAATCACTTACCAATCGTTTTGAAGAAGTAGAATCGTTTGAAAAATCGCCTCTTATGTTTTGGGTTTTGAAAAAATAAAAAAATTGACACTACAAAAATAATACAATTAAAAAATAAAAAATAAATAAAAGAAAGCAATAAAGCTGGGTTGCCTCCCAACAAGCGCTTAATTTAACGTCGCGGCACGACACGAATCACTTTTGCCTCCACCTCGAGCATATGAATTGAACCCCAAGTTTTGATTCAAGCTTATGATTATGTTCATGGGGTGGTGGAACTAATCTAACTAGCCCAAGGAAATAATGTAGTATTCTGCACTCCTTGGCCTTTGTATGAGGTATGTAATCCTGACTTTCTGGTCAAGAAGAATTCTAGAATATATGCACCTTGTTCCTCATT
>NW_017684436.1:0-660 GCF_001879085.1 Nicotiana attenuata
CACAGTTCTTCTATAAATAGGGCCCGAAGGGTTTCATTTTACCCTTTTCGCACTTTGAATACCCAGAGCTATATTATACTATTCATCCCTCTTCTGAGACCACTTTTCTAACTTGCTTGGTCTAGTTGCATTCAATCTTCACAAACTTGGTAACATTTCATGCATTTGTGATTAATTAATTTCTTATTTTCATTTTTTTATGGCTTGCTCAGTAGTTTAGCTTCTTCTTTTTATTTAACAGTTAGTTTAGGTTAGTTTAAAACCAGGGTAATGCACTGAATATACTTAATCAATGGGTGAACTGAGTAGGGATAAAGTAGGTGTAAAAACTTGAACAAGAATGACAAAAATGCACCCCTAACTTAGTACCCGTAAACCCTAGCTCAGCGCAGTCCGCGGTCACTTTTGCGCGACCGCGCTGCCCTGACGCGGTCCGCGTTGCAATTTTGTGCGGACCGCAGTGCTTTTGTGATTGAAAGATAAAAGTCTCCAGCGCGGCCGCATTGCTTTTTAGTCTTTGCTAGTGAACTCTTTAGGGGTGTGCATTCGATTTATCGATTCGATTTTGACCCTTATCGATAATTACTTATTGATTATCGATTTGTACATATGCTTATCGTTATCGTTTCAATAAGGTTTCGATTTTTTCGATTTCGATTT
>NW_017684436.1:1559-7566 GCF_001879085.1 Nicotiana attenuata
TGTTTGATGGAAAGTCTTTAAATGAGTATTTGGGGTCCCGTGATGAAGATGGGTCCCTTTATTTGGCTAAGTTAGCAATGGGGGAGGAAGTCCATCCTTGGTTGGCCCAGTACTTGGCAATCCCGGGTACTGTGCCAGAATAGTTGCAAGCAGGGAAGAAAATTTTCAGGAAGACATTCAACTTTGAGGCTCGAGGGTGGTTGACATTTGTATGCAGTCGGCTGGACCCTTCCACTCATGATCAGACCATTCCATTTACCTGAGCAGTTCTGGTTGCATCTATTATGGCCGGGTACCCTATCAACGTGGGCAATGTGATGTCCCGTGTGATTTCTGCGGTGGGGCAAGAGCATGACAGGAATTATCCTTTTCCCAAAACCCTATCAATGTATTTTCGGGACATGGAGGTGGAGAAGAAAAGATATGATGTCAAGACCAAGCCTGTGGCTCCTTACTCTTGGTATAGTATGCAGGGTCCGGACAACCCTAAGTCCAAGAAGTACCAGTTGCCTACCTCTGCCCCAACTGGCCAGTCTGAGGAGCCAGTTGCGGTAGAGCTTTCTACCGAGCCTTCCACCATACCTGCTGCCACTACAGTTGAGGACTTGCCTCCAGGACCTTCTTCTACTGCTGGCCCCAGTACTTCAGCTGGCCCGGGAGTGCCATCTTCCAGGACTCATCCCTTCACTGCCCATCAGTTGAGCCAGACATTGGCTAGCTTGAACAACTGGATGTCAGCTGCGACATCCAAGTTGTCCACCTTGTCTTCCACTATTCAGACCCGGTCAGCACCTCAGCCAGCTCAGATTCCTCAGTCTATTGAGGACACTTTGAAGAAGCTCCCGGAGAACCAGGAAAAGATTATGAAAACACAAGCTACTTTGACTGCAACTGTGGAGTCACATGACAAGGCTCTGAAGGAGCTTGCCAAGGAGCACAGGAAGATGAGGAGGTCAAGGGCATCCAAAGAGTCTGTGAAAGAGCTGCGGAAAGATGTGGACAAGCTATTGGCAGACCAGATGCCTTTAGACTTGTTATTTGGGGATCCAGCCCCTCTAGCAGCAGCACCAGTGCCACAGCCACAGCAGGAGCAGGTACCCCGGCAGCCTAGGAAGAAGAGGAAGCTCCCAAGCACAGGGATGCAGTTATTGCGGTGGCAGTCCTACAGGAGGCCTCCTCCACTTTGCCTCAGGATGCACCTGTCATCCAGCCGGTCTAGGAACAGGCTCCAGTCCCAGCAGTTGAGCAGCAGGAGGCCGGGAGCCAGTCTGAGGCTCCCGCACATACGGAGGACTTGGGGACCACTGATGACCCCATGCAGACGGACCAGGCTTAGGGAGCCCCTATATCCTTTCTTCTGACTTTTTGATGCTTAGTTTGATAGTTGGCATTGGGGACAATGCCGGCTTTTATTCATGGGGGTGCGCCCTACTTTTTTTTGTTGACTATCTGGATGACTGTATATATTTGACTCAGTTTTTGTTCCTTTTGGTTGATTTTCTATTTGGTATGTATATAACTTTACATTCAGTACTTTTTATCTTCTATTTTGGTTTGTATATAAAGTTAAGTTACATCTTGTATTTCATCCCCCGTTTGTATATTTTAATTCCCTATTGTACATATTCATTCTATTTTCTATTTTCGCAAAAAAATTTCGTTTTTAGCTTTATAGTTAGGCTCGTAGCCTCTTGTTTTGTTTTTGACGCTTCCAATAAGCCCTTGGTTTTCATAAGGTCACGGTTCTTTCAAAGGGTGGAGTATTGTGTGAACCGGGTGGCTCTTCCCGATGATGGATGGAGTGACAACCTTCTTAAGGGTTTGAGTCTGTTTCTTTGATTTTTCTTTTATTTTTGATAGTTGTAGTTAAGGGTACCTCAAGCAAAGCTTCACTTGGGCCTAGCACATTTGCCTTTGATCCCATGGTGTTTAGGATGGTGAAAGTCGTGGCTTTGAGACTCTTGCGTTGACCAAACAATCATCATGTGGTCTTTTCAGACCATTGTGTGCTTGAATCGTAATTAAGGTCGTTGTGGGCCCTCGACTCGATGTCTTTGGCAATTCCCTAGCGTGTGTGGTGAGGAATCGAATTGTGAGTCCAAGTCCCGAGCCAATGATTTAGAACTTGTCCTGAATGTTTGTTGAGGCAAAATCCTAGGTGAAATTTGACTTGAGAAGTGATTATAGGCTCTCCTTGATCCGTATGTTAAGTTGAACAATTCCATAGCCTACCAAAGAGATGATCCCTAGTTAACCCTTTTGAGCCTTAAACCTTTTTCTTTCAAGAACCAATACTACAAGCCTATACCCGTTCTAAATGATTACCCTCTCTTGGCACCCAAATCTTCCCTTGAGTAATGGCAAATGTCTAAGTTTGGGGGGAGAGACAAGAAAGGAAACAAAGTGGTAGAAAGGTACAAAAGCAAAAGAAAAAGGAAGGAAATGAAAAAGCAAGAAAAAAAAAGACAAAAAGAAATTCCAATGTGAACAAGAATAAAAAGGGATTCAAGGAAAACGAAAGTGAAAAAGGTGTGGAAAAAGTAGAAAAAGGAGAAACGTTTTGAATTGCATAAGAAAGAGTGACAATGTGTCTCTCTAACCCCTTGTAAAGAAGTGAAATACTCAAAAGAGTCAGGAGAGTTGTGCCAAAATGAATCAAAAGAAGTGCTTAAGGGAAGATTGAACCCACTTGAATAAAAACATGTCCTACCCTTACCCAAAAGCCTTCATAATGACTCCACAAAAGCCCTATAGGATCTTGAGTTGAAGGAAACCTACATTAGTGGATACTTACATAAGGGGCAAGCATATGGTACCTAGAGCCGGACTTGTGACCTTCTTCTAGAGAGAGATGAGTGAAACTCCATCAACCTTGATTTGTGTGTTAATACTCTGAAAGGTGAGGTTCGCTTAGGGAGAGTTGAGGATGTGTGAGTTTGGGTTCCACAATGACCAAAGTAATTGAGATAAGTTCTTTGATGAAATGTGTCAACTCTTGATGCTCTTGTGTCACACTTGATCCATGGTTTTTCAAAAGTTTAAATGTGTTAATGATGCATTCGTATTGAGGGCAATTGTTAGTCCCAATTGATGCTTGTTGAGGTGGCTTTAGGATAGCTGGAATTACTTGGACTTTCCTTTAAGGGGTGGGTCTTATTTTGTTTGCTTGAGGACAAGCAAAGGCTTAAGTTTGGGGGAGTTGTTAAGTTAGGATTTTAACGTGTTTTATGCCCCTACTTGCCTATGCTTTGGTTATAAATTGCTACAAAATAGTCCCAAAATGCTCACAAGTTGTACTTGATTGCACGTTTGATCGACAAAGCGACGAATGTCAAAGATCGGCTCAAAAACGAGTGAAGCCTGCTCAAGTGTCAAAGACTAAATAAGTTGAGGAAAAGAGAACCTAGTGCGGACCGCGCAAATGTGAACACGGCCGCACTAGGAGGTTCAGAGGATGGCAGTTTTAAGGGGCATGCTACGCGGCCGCGGTTGGATTCTCGCGGTCCGCGGTCAGGCGGCGCTACTCTTCTACGCGGTCCGCAGAGCAGAGATTCAGAGAGCCATAATTTGTCCAGTTCCAAGCAAAGTGGCCCGCGATCATTTCTGTGCGGCCGCGCCAACTTCCACCGCGGCCGCGCTACATTTTCACGCGGTCCGCGGTCCTCAACTTCAGAGAAGCAGAAACCAGGAGTTCAAGAGCCAGTGCGGCCGCGGTCCTGTTTGCGCGGTCCGCGCTGACCCCGCAGGGGTATTTTTTTCCTGTTTTTCCAGCCCAGTATAAATAGAACCTTTTACCATTTTTAGGTCGAGTTTTATGTTCTGAACGTAGCTGAGCTCGTGAGACCGAATATTGTAGCCATTTTTGGCACTTTTGCTCTTTATTATTGTAGTTTCTTCTTAGTAATTAATTAATATGCTTAGCTCTTCATCTATTTCTTTAACTTCTGTACCTAGCATGAGTTGCTAAACCTATTAGCTAGGGTTGTGGCTCAACCCTAGTGTGGGTAATTGATGGTTGTTGCCATCTAAGGTTAGATTGATATTGGGTGTTTGTTATTTGGGTTGATTTTATGTTTTAATTAAGGATTGGTGGTTGCAAACACTGAATCTAGCTTTGTGGGTTTAACTCTTCTTGAGAAAGAGAGTCCATGACCCCAAAATTGACCCAACAAGGAATTAGGATGGACCCATGAGAAATGGTAGTCCCAATTAACAGGTTAAATCTCGAGAGAGTAATCACCCTACTTGAACAGGCCTACGCAATTGGTCTCGAGAGAGTCAATTGGGCAAAATCACTCTGTCTACCGAGAGGTGTGAGAGCGGGTACAATTGTGCAACGGTTATAGCATAAGCCACAAATATGTCAATCTATCCTTAGTAGCATCTAACCGTTAATTAGCCACCTAGGCAATGCCACGACCCTAGTGCCTTTCTCTATATTAAATACAACTTAGCAATATTCTCGTAGCATAATATAGTTTTAATCATTAGTTTTGTAATAGTAGTTATAAGAATCAAAGAAAACCAAAAATGTTTGAAGTGACACTAGGAGTACAACCGCATCTCTAAACTAGACAGATAATACAACTCCACTACTAGCTCCCTGTGGAAATTAGATCCCGAACCACTATTCGGGTAAAAGCTATTGCGACCCGCTCTTCCTACCTTAGTGTAGCGTCAAGTTGGCAGCGATCAGTAGCCTATTGGCACGTTGTGGCATTGTCAACGCCCCCTTTTTCTCGCGAAATCGGTTTACGATATTCGGGAAGACAACTCTATTCCCGTTTGGGAATTGGGTTTTTTGGAATTGAAGAGTTGACACCTAATGATTGAGTGCATTAGGACACTAAGAAGGATTTTTGAGTAGTTCGGGTAAGGGCTAGAAATTATCTCAAGGGGAAGGTGTTAGGCATCCCTCAAGATCCACTAGTGTGGTTTCCGGCCATGCTATGTTGTGACTTTAATGCAAATAGATACACAAAGGATTTTACACATAAGGGTTGCAAATAAATACGTGACAAGTATGTGGGATCAAGGTCTAGATGATCTACAATTTGTTTAAAAGGGGGACTAAACGCAGAAAATTAACCAATACATTGAATAAACAAAGAAGAAAAATTTGGAAGAAAAGGTATAATGCAGTAAAATTAAGGAGGAGTTTTGAGTAGTTGAAAAGACAAGATTTTATTGATATTAAACAAAGTTGTATAAGAAAAGGGGTCCTAGGTTTATAAATCACATGGATCATCCACACAACACCGGTAGTCAATTGTACGCGTAGTGTTATCGTGTGATCATCATCTCCATGTCTACCCTTCCCACACCGTTAAGGTATTAAGCGCAAAATAGTCTCGTTTACTTATTGCATGCTATTACCCGTCTCACCTATCAGTCCTGGAGGCTTTTAGGACTACTAATCCTAAAGGGAGGAAGCTTGGCTTTTCAGAGGTTTAAAAAGGTTAAAAGACTAAGGCATCAAGCAAAACACATGAAAGCAGTTATGGGAGCACAAAAACAATTAAGGCTCAGATAAACCTCCTTTAATCACAGAAAATCATGTAGTTTAGCATGTCTTACGTGTACTGATTAGGTCGAAATTATGCTTAACGTTAAGCAGGCTGGTTCATTACATATTTTCAGGCAAGAAGTTCGCATTAGGCTCGCCTGGCTGCAACTTATCGAAGACCAGTGCAATTAATTAACTACATACTTGTTTGCCTACGTGATGACCAATAAGCATGGCATCTACTGGTTTTAGGAATAAAGAAACAAACTGATTAAGAAAGTTGCCAGTTTTAACAGAATGATGCGAGTTCTGTAATTAGTGCTAATCTTAAAACGAGTGATTCAGATTTGATTGATAATTCCTATAGGCATGCTTTCTAGCGTCGTTAATTTAAACACTTTTTATAGGCGTAGCGAAAGCGCAGAAATACTATAAGCATGGTATCTGAGTACTGTTAGTTTTTAATCCTATAAATAAGTTTGCCTAGTGAAATGCATGCAT
>NW_017684437.1:0-460 GCF_001879085.1 Nicotiana attenuata
AGTTATGAATTGAGATTTTGGTTTATGTATTAGAATTTTAGTTTATAAATTGAAATTTTAGGATATGACTTGAACTTTTGTGGATATGAGTTGAACCTTTAGGATATGAATTGGACTTTTAGTTTATGAATTGAGATTTTGGTTTATGTATTGGAATTTTAGTTTATAAATTGAAATTTTAGTATATGACTTGAACTTTTGTGGATATGAGTTGAACCTTTAGGATATCAATTGAAATTTTGGTCTATGTATTGGAATTTTAGATTATAAATTAAAATTTCAGGATATGACTTGAACTTTTGTAGATATGAGTTGAACCTTTAGGATATGAACTTTTAGGATATGACTTGAAATTTTAGGATATGACTAGAACTTTTAGGATATGACTTGAACCTTTAGGATATGAATTGGAAATTTTGTTTATGAATTGGAATTTTAGATTATAAATTGAATTTTTTTT
>NW_017684437.1:4149-7565 GCF_001879085.1 Nicotiana attenuata
TCCAACTTAAGCCTTCCTTAAAGAGACTAAGTGTCTCATTTCTTATCAAAGCCAATCCAAATCAACTCTCACACACCACATACCGATAACGAAACATGAAGAAGCATAAAATGGGGGAAACGGAGCAGTAACACATGAGACGACGGGTCGGGTCGTCACATCCTCCCCGACTTAAACCAACGCTCGTCCTCGAGCGTACCCAGAGTTGTACTAGAAGCAGCCCAATAGCTGAATGACCTTACCAAGCATATACCCGGGGTGATCCCTCATCACCCTACCTCGCATAGGTCCGATAACACCATATAGCTGAAATTTCACAGTCCATCTAAACCATAAACCATAGAACCACATTGCACTTTCCGAACCCATACTCAATATCAGAACCTCACATCTGTACCCAGAATAAACCCGAACAAGCTATAATAACCCATATTTGCAACCTCAGGTGAAACCATATGATATACCACACAATCCAAACACTTGAAACGATGGCCTCTATTCACAGCAATCGCCCACAATAATCGAATACCGATAGAAAACCCTTTTATTAGCTAAAGTCTTATTCCAACACTTTCATATACCGCCGACGGCAACTGAAACACGCGATAAACCGTAACCATCTCTCAGATCGACCCTTCGTGAAGCCACTTCCTGTGACTAATATCACCACAGATTTCCGGGTCAAACCTCGATATTATCTTCCTAACAAGCTGAGATCAAATCTGTCCGTATTCATTAATGACTCCAACGATCACCTCGAATCCAACACACCACTCTGGTGATATGACACCTCAGTACAGGCCTAAGCCACAACTTGCATAACACACGCACCAATGAGGAACGGTCTGAACATACTCAAATCATGACAAATAACTCAAACGAAAGAGCTGTACCTCAAGTTCATCAACACCATTACAACACAAGGCTGAGACCCCGTCTCACATCATAGGAATAGAACACCTGAATCTACCCCGAAAGGTCATAACTCCACGCAGCCTCGCTACAATGCGCGATCCTATCCAAGCACTGTTACACATGAAGCACCCCAAGTCACTATGATCAAAATCGACAGCCACACACATTTGATATCTGAAACCAAAGCAATTCATTACATCCACGGTGAAACCAATAACATATGACACACCACCCGATAGGTCATAACCCACACTCCATTTACCGAGCAACATCCGATTACTCTTCCCGCTCGACTTCCACTATGAATCCCCAATAGATCTGCACCACGTGTGCCCATAACCAACAAATCATAACGCCTCACAGCACAGAAAAAGCAACTCATAGATCTCCCCAGATCACTAACAAGTTCAATAACGATCGAATCCACCTGTCCCTCAACAATACAAATCAAGACTAACCAAGCTAACTCAAGCTAAATACGTAGCCACATTGGCCTGCCAACGAACTCAATACCAAGAAGCCTGAAGATGCTCCTTCCACTACTATAACTCCTGCCAGAGCCGTACGATACGGTGCTCGGCACCAAATAAATACCGAAATTCTCCATCTCACCCGGCGACATGCCCGGCCAAAAAAAAAACGCATCCGAAAAGTCACTCAATACCGAACTGAATCAATGGTAGAAACCTCTGCACTGACATCCGTCGCGAAGGCCCTATTAAGGAAAGCAATCCTTCTCAGCCGTCCGCTGAATCTTTTGAAATATATACCACTCTGCAAGAACATAATCCAATGCACGTCGCCACTCAACCCGTGGCATTTCCGGCATAGCCCGTAGTACAATAGTCTTGAATAATCCAACACTAAGACAACCAGTCTACAATCCAATATCATATCCAAAATCTGGCATACCAAGCAAGGAAAAGATCCACTCGGACCTCCAAATCTCAATAACCGCTAAACGGCGCCGATACACACGATCTACAACCACTGCATAGTCTGATCACGAGAACTCCTAGTCTCCAACTCCATATAGCACACGAATCACTATACCTGATCCCGAATTCCGCCGTATGAATACCTATTACACCTCGAGTATCCAATCACTCCACGAAAGATATTCTAAAATTTCCCTGTGCCATCAAACAAACTCAGATATCAACAGTCGATCCTAAATGCCACAACACTACCGAAGTATTATCAGTTTACATCACATTGCACTTTTACTGGAACATATACCCTCGTCGACTCACTATGGTTGGCAATACCATTTTTCTTAATCATTTGAAAATCGATTCTTTAATCACCTGCAGCTGCCCGTGCTGCTTAAGAATTTAATGACTTTCCATTATGAACTGAACCGTAACCTTACACACACAAATCCCAGTCCTCCACAACATATCACATATACCATACCACGCTAGGATAACATGAGAACTCCATCTCCCTTTTCTTAACCACAAACATCTACGTACCCAACTAGTCGAGAACTCTCCATTGATCCCATCTAGAATAAAATCACTACACATCCCATGCTTCGCATGCCTATAGACAATATATACGTCTCCAAACCACGATAAAACTCAATAAAAAACTCTCTCCCCAATTCCATTGCACAATCTAAACTGCCACGACTGAATCCTTCTACCCAAACCAGCTAAGCAAGCTGTCAGAACTCAAGAGCATTGCTGCGACATGCCTGTAAAAGGTCATTACCTCGAACACATACGAAGAATTAATCATACCCTTACCATACCGATTTGGTCTATTATCAAGCTATTCCATCTATCTAATTTCCCTTATGATCCATCATCAACTTGATATTCCTCCCTCGCCGTAGCATCACAATGCCTCAATCCAGGCTTACCACACGAGACTTGAACATGAGACCACACTGTCTAAGACCCATAGGCCACTGAATACTCTCTCAATGCTTCCCAGAAATACCACGTTCCAGAATACTTTACTTGAAGAACTTCTTGCGAATCTGAGTTCGCTTCCTTTACTTTCCAGGTATCGACACATAGGATCCCATGATCAACATAAAAATACCACAAGTCTTGACATTTTCTATTGAAAACACTGTCTTTAGTCACATACACCGCCTTAAAACACCTGAGTGCTACATGTAGATTCTTGAACACATTAAAACCATTCTCGAGAGTCATTCTCTCTTATTCATCTGCAAATTACCTGATTTAACGAACAGAACCACTCGTGCTTTATTGACACTCCGATACCGTAAAATGAGACCCTCATCCCAATACAACCAAACAACTTCCTGCTCTATGCACCGAGCATTCTTCACCAACAACAACTCTAGACATTCTGAAATTCTCATACCCTATGGATCATAATATAACCTTTGTCGAAATTTTGCTTCACTCGCCCATCCTCGGCTCAATTCTGCAACTAGAACCGATTCGCCAGCATACCTCGAGACGTAACCAACATAGCTCATAACCGTGCAATCAGCTAATCAACAGCAACCTCCCCAACTT
>NW_017684438.1:0-3163 GCF_001879085.1 Nicotiana attenuata
CAAAAATCTCGAAACTAGCAAAACCCGAGCCCCGGGCCCACTTCTCGAAAAATTATGAAATTCACATCACCGGATTCCTCGTCTTGCCACGAGTCTATACATATCAAATTTACCAAAATCGGAGTCCATTTGACCCTTCAAATTCCATTTTTAAATTACCAATTCTCAAGCCCTAGCTTTACTCCCTTTTGATGAATTTCAACCAATTTCCATGATAAATCTATCATAATTTCATGTATTTAGGTCAAGGAACTTACCTCCAATCACACCTAGTTGAAATCCCCCTTCAATTCCGTCCAATAGCTCTCAAGCTCGCTTAATAATGGTGGAAATAACATAAGCTTCGCGGAACAAAAATGAACATAAAAAACTATCTTTAATATTTATCTGTGTCAAATTAAATTTTTTGATAATTTTGTCTGTCTGTGTTTGTTTTATAATTTAAATTCTAAATTTTTAATTATTTAATTGTACAAAGTATATGTAACAATTGGGTTCCAGGCTCGATATTTGAGGCCCAGTAGCACCAAACTATCATGAATATTTATGTGTGTCAAATTCAATTTTTTGATAATTTTGTGTGTGTTTGTTTTATAATTTAAATTCTAAATTTTTAATTATTTAATTGCACAAAGTATATGTAACAATTGGGTTCCAGGCTCGTAACTACAAGGATTCTACGCTAAAATACTATACAGTTTACTACGCTAAAAGTTTCTACATTTTGCTACGCTAATAAATAAACTAAATATAAACAACATATACATATCAGATAACATTAACAAAAATAGCTACAACAATACTAGTTTCGCAAATAAAACACAAAATGACATGGAAATACTAATATCTAAATACGGATATTATTAAATCTCAATTTTACATTTTTTTAGAATACTAATATCTAAGTCCGGATGAATATAACATACTAGTTTTGCAAATAAAATACAAAAGGACAAGGAAACACATTCAATAGGCAGTGATATACATTATTATACAAGTTTGGACATAAAATAAATCGAAATACCTCGATGTTGCGAGTGTTTTGCGTGAAAATTTGAAGACGAAGGAGTTAAACCACGAGTTCGGAATGCTCTACTACGATGTGGGACCTACGTTACTGACCTTTTGTGCGACGGGAGGGGCCCACAATTTTTTTTATTTATAAAAATCGAGCAGTGGGCGGGGGGACCAGAAGAAGAAAGGAGAGTTTTTTAAAAAATTGGGGAAGGGGTTCTGTCGAGGAAGAAAACGAAGGGTATTATTATAAAGGGATATAGCGTATGATTTGAAAACGCTATATATAGCGTATGATCAGAAGACGCTATTGCAGAAGTCAAATCGTCAGAGGATACTTCCGAAGCATCGAAACATGAAAGACTGGGTGAACTCCTGATAAACTAGGGGGCAAAGCAAGCTCATAAGCAACCTCCCCAACTCTGCTCAACACCTCAAAGGGGCCAATAAACCTTGGGCTCAACTTGCCCTTCTTCCCGAACCTCATAATGCCCTTCATGGGCGAGACTTTCAAGAGAACCTTCTCGCCCACCATAAATGATACATCCCGTGCCTTCTGATCCGCGTAGCTCTTTTGCTTGGACTGGGCTGTGCGAAGCCTCTCCTGGATCATCTTTACCTTATCCAACGCATCCTGTACTAAATCTATGCCAAGTATCTTAGCCTCACCAGGCTCAAACCACCCGATAGGAGAGCGACAACGCCTACCATATAAAACCTCGTACGGGGCCATCTCTATGCTGGACTGGTAGCTGTTATTGTATGCAAACTCCGCTAAGGGCAAGAACTGATCCCACTGCCCTCCAAAATCAATCGTGCATGCTCTAAGCATGTCCTCCAAAATCTGCACCGTCCGCTCCGACGGTCCGTCGGTCTGAGGATGGAACGCTGTGCTAAGCTCTACACGAGTCCCCAACTCACTCTGCACGGCTCTCCAGAAATGGGAAGTGAACTGAGGGCCTCTGTCTGATATGATGGACACCGGCACACCATGCAACCGGACTATCTCCCGAATATAGATCTGAGCATACCTCTCCGCTGTATAAGTAGTCGCCACGGGGATGAAATGAGCCGACTTGGTCAATCTATCCACGATGACCCACACTGAATCAACCTTCCGCAAAGTCCGCGGCAACCCAACTACAAAATCCATGGTAATGCGCTCCCATTTCCACGCTGGTATAGGCATCCGCTGGAGTAGGCCGCCTGGTATCTGATGTTCATACTTGATCTGCTGGCAATTCAAACACTTAGTCACATACTTCACTATGTCCTTCTTCATCCCCCGCCACCAGTAGTGCTGCCTCAAGTCACGATGCATTTTCGTGACTCCCGGATGAATAGAATACCTCGAACTGTGGGCCTCCTCCAGAATCCGCTCCCTGAGACCCTCAACATTAGGAATACATAGACGGCCCTGGAGCCGCAGCACACCATCCTCGCCAATAGAAACCTCCTTGGCACCTCCCTGAAGTACCGTCTCTCTGAGGACTGCTAGATGTGGATCATCATACTGCCGGGCCTTGATCTCCCCCAATAACGAAGACTGGGCGACCACACATGCTAGAACTCGGATGGGCTCTGAAATGTCCAACCTCACAAGTCTGTTAGCCAAGGACTGGATGTCCAAAGCCAGTGGCCTCTCCTCTGCTGGAATGAATTCTAGGCTACCCATGCTCTCCGCCTTCCTGCTCAGGGCATCCGCGACCACATTCGCCTTGCCTGGATGATAAAGAATGGTGATGTCGTAATCCTTTAGCAACTCAAGCCACCTGCGCTGCCTCAAATTGAGATCCCTCTGCTTGAACAAATGTTGTAGTCTGCGATGATCGGCGTAAACCTCACAAGGCACCCCATACAAATAGTGCCTCCATATCTTAAGATCATGAACAATCGCTGCCAACTCCAGATCGTGCACCAGGTAATTTTTCTCATGAATCTTCAGCTGATGCGAGGCATAGGCAATAACTCTCCCCTCCTGCATCAGCACACATCCCAGACCAACGCGTGAAGCATCGCAATACACCGTATACATCCCCGTACCGGAAGGCAATACAAGAACTGGTGCCGTAGTCAAAGCTGCCTTGAGCTTCTGGAAGCTCTCCTCGCAATCATCGGACCAAAAGAATGGGGCACCCTCTGAGAAGTC
>NW_017684438.1:6800-7564 GCF_001879085.1 Nicotiana attenuata
TCATATGAAATAAGCATGATGTTGGTCCTAAGCTACCCGGACCATTGACATAGTAGTAGCTACGCACGGACTCTCGTCACCTAGCGCGTGCGTAGCCCCCGCATTTAGCACAATTATTCAATTATTAATCCTATGGGGACAGTTCCCCCTCACAAAGTTAGAAAGGAGACTCACCTCGCTCCAAAGCGCGCTCCCGAATATCAAGAACAAGCCCAAGCTCTTAATTCAAAGCCGAACGATCGCAAACTAGTTAAAATAGGTAAGAACTAGTCAATAAAGGCTCAAAAGGCCGAATTCTAACCATTTAAGTAATTTTCCAACCTTTCCCACAAGTTTCCTAAATTCCAACCCCGGGCCCACGCGCCCGGATTCCGAGATTTTTCGAAGGAAATTGTTCTCTATGCCCTAAGGATCGATAATATATGATTTCTAGTTCATTACATAGTAAATTACATGATTAAATCTTAGTTTTATCAAAACCCTAGGTCTAGCTCTAACCCTTGATTTTTACTTAATTTCTAGTGTTTCTATCTAATGTTCATGTATTTAAGCTAAGGGAGAGTGGAAATTACTTAACTTGTGATGATATGTGGAAACCCTCTCTTTGGAAACCCCAATTTCGCCCAAGTGTGGAGAAAAATGTGAAATAAATGCACTTAAGTTCGAATTAAAAGAGTTCACTGCCCAGCGATATCCGCTTCTGCGGTTTGGGGACCACATCTGCGGTCCCGCACCTGCGGAAATAAGGCCGCATCTGCGGCTCT
>NW_017684439.1:0-3901 GCF_001879085.1 Nicotiana attenuata
ATTAAAGGGTTAAACCGTGAGAGAGTAATTACCCTACTTGAACCCTAGTTGCTTGGGCAATTATGCATACCTAATTGGTCTCGAGAGAGCCAATTGGGCAAAATCATTCTTTCTACCGAGAGGTGTAGAGTGGGTAGTATTGAGCAATGGTTATAACATATCTCCCCAATCATGTCAATCGTGCCTTAGATGCAATTACCCGTCAATTAACCACCTAGGCGAAGGTCACAACCCTAGTACCTTTTTTAAACCATTAGATACAACTTGTAGCAATTCTTATTTAGCATAATCTAGCCACATTTATAATTAGTAGTTGATAATAGTAGAATATAAAGAAAAGACCAAAAATGATTGGAAGTGATATTTGGAACAATTACACAACTCCACTCTAGAAAGATACTCGACTCCATTCCTAGCTCCCTGTGGAAATCGATCCCGACCCACAAATCGGGTAAAAGCTATTGCGACCCTCTCTTCCTACTTTTTAGTAGTGCGGGTAGGCAGCGATCAGCCCACGTGCCCAGATTCTGAAATTTTTTGAAGGAAGTTGTTCTCTATAACCTAAGGACCAATAATATATGATTTCTACTCCATTCCATAACAAATTTCGTGGTAAAATCTAAGTTTCATCAAAACCCTAGGTTTTGCTCTAAACCCTTGATTTCTCCTAATCTTGGGGTGTGTTAATCTACCAAAAACTCATGTATTAAACTTAGAAATAAGGAGGATGAACTTACCTCAAGATGCTATGAGGAAATCCTCTCTCAAAAGCTCCCAAAATCGCCCAATGGGTGAGTGAAAAATGGCCAAAATGACTTAGAGCCCGTATTAAATGAAGATCACTGCTTCAATGATTTTCGCATCTGCGGTCAGGGGACCGCATCTGCGATCCCGCTTCTGCGAGAGGAAGGCCGCATCTGCGAAATCGGCCAAGCGAGCTGGGACCGCTTCTGCGGTCTTGAAGCCGCTTCTGCGGCTAAGGAGCCACTTCTGCGGTTTTAGCTTGGCCTGCCTTGGCCGCATCTGCGAGAGAGATACCGCTTCTGCGGTCTCGCACCTGCGGCTGGCCAACCGCAGGTGCGGTTATGACAGCAACCTGAAGCTTCAGCTCTTTCCAAATTTTCCAACTTCACTCGAGCCTCGTCCAATTGATGCTCGGGGCTTCCGGGCCTCGCCCGAACACACCGACAAGTTTAAAATCATTAAACGGACTCACTCGAACCTTTGGAATGCCCGAAACAACGCTAAATCTAAGAATCACCCCCTAAAACCAATTGAATCAAACTTATGAACTTCAAGTTCTTAATTCACTTCTAATGTGCCGAAACGTGCTTAAACTACTCGGATTGACACCAAATTTTGCGGGCAAGTCCTAAATGTTATTTTAGACCTGTACCGGGCTCCGGAATCAACATACGGGCCCGATACCAATATGATCAAGCATTATCAAATTTCATTAAATCCTTAGATTTTCAATTTTAATAATTTCTAATAAAATTTCATTACTCAGACTAGGGACCTCGGAATTCGATTTCGGGCATACACCCAGGCCCCATATTTTCCTATGGACCCTTCGGGACCGTCAAATCACGAGTCCGAGTCCGTTTACTAAAAAAGTTGACAAAAGTCAAACTTAGCCTTTTAAGAAAATCTTAAAGAATCAAGTGTGCTTATTCCAATCCAAACTCCTCCAAATCCCGAACCAACCATCCCCGCAGGTCGTAAATCAGTCAAGGCAAGTGCGAGAAGTCTAATTTAGGAGAACGGGGTTCTAAAAAGCGAAATGACTAGTCGGGTCATTACATCCTCCACCTCTTAAACAAACGTTCGTCCTCGAACAGGTTTAGATTCATACCCGAAGTGCCGAATAAGTGTGGATATCTGCTCCGCATGTCCTTCTCGGACTCTCAGGTCGCCTCCTCGACTGGTTGGCCCCTCCACTACACCTTTACCGCAGTAACCCTCTTGGACCTCAACTGGCGCTCCTGCCTATCAACAATGGCAACCGGCTCCTCCTCGTAGCTCAGTCTCTCGTCTGGCTGAATAGTGTTGAAGTCTAGCACATGGGACTAGTCGGCATGATACCTCCGAAGCATAGACACGTGAATAACTAGATGGACTCCCGATAAGCTGGGAGGTAAAGCAAGCTCATATGCCACCTCTCCAACTCGCTTCAACACCTCAAATGGGCCAATAAACCTTGGGCTCAACTTGCCCTTCTTCCCAAACCTCATGACACCCTTCATCGGCGAGACTTTCAAGAGAACCTTCTCGCTGACCATGAATGATAGATCACGCGCCTTCTGATCCGCGTGACTCTTCTGTCTGGACTGTGCCGTGCGAAGTCTTTCCTGAATTAGCTTCACCTTCTCCAAGGCATCTTTGACTAGATCTGTGCCATACAACTTAGCCTCTCCGGGCTCAAACCACCCGATCGGAGAACGACATCGCCGACCGTATAAAGCCTCATATGGGGCCATCTCAGTGCTGGACTGATAGCTATTGTTGTAAGCAAATTTGGCCAAAGGCAGGAACTGATCCCACTGTCCTCCAAAGTCAATCACACATGCCCTAAGCATGTCCTCTAGAATCTGAACTGTCCGCTCTGACTGCCCGTCGGTCTGAGGGTGAAATGCTGTACTGAGCTCCATGCGGGTCCCCAACTCACTCTGAACGGCTCTCCAGAAATGGGAAGTGAACTGAGGGCCTCTATCTGATATGATAGAAATAGGCACACCGTGCAACCAGACTATCTTTCGAATGTAAATCTGAGCCAACCTCTATGAAGAGTAAGTAGTCACAGTCGGAATAAAGCGTGCCGACTTGGTCAACCTATCAACAATGGCCCATGCTGCATCAAACTTCCGCAAGGTCCGGGGCAATCCCACTACGAAGTCCATAGTGATGCGCTCCCACTTCCACTCAGGAATGGGCATCCGCTGAAGTAGGCCGCCTGGCCTCTGGTGCTCATACTTGACCTGCTGGCAATTCAAACACTTTGCCACATACTCCACTATGTCCTTTTTCATTTGTCGCCACCAATAATGCTGCCTCAGGTCACGATACATCTTCGTAGCACCTGGGTGTATAGAATACCGCGAACTATGTGCCTTCGCTCGAATCCTCTCCCTCAAGCCATCGATATTAGGAACACATAGGCGATCCTAGAGTCGAAGGACACCATCCTCGCCAATAGAAACCTCCTTGGTACTACCCTGTAGCACCGGATCTCTGAGAACTGCCAAATGCAGATCATTAAACTGTCGGGCCTTGATCTTCCCCAATAATGAAGACTGGGCAACAACACACGCAAGGACTCGGCTGGGCTCTGACATATACAACCTCACAAGTATGTTAGCCAAGGACTGAATGTCCAAAGCTAGTGGCTTCTCCTCCGCTGGAATGAATGCCAAGCTACCCATACTCTCTACTTTCCTGCTTAAGGCATCCGCGACCATATTTGCCTTGCCCGGATGATAAAGAATTGTGATGTCATAATCCTTCAGTAATTCAAGCCATCTAAGCTACCTCAAATTGAGTTCCCTCTGCTTGAACAGATACTGCAAGCTACGATGATCAGTATAAACCTCACATGACGCCCCATACAGATAATGCCTCCATATCTTAAGAGCATGGACAATCGCCGCCAACTCCAGATCGTGCACAGGATAATTTTTCTCGTGAATTTCAGCTGACGGGAGGCATATGCAATAACTCGCCCCTCCTGCATCAATACACAACCCAAGACAACGCGTGAAGCGTCGCAATATACCGTATACATCCCTGAACCGGAAGGCAGCACACGAACTGGTACTATAGTCAAAGCTATCTTGAGCTTCTAAAAGCTCGCCTCACAATCATCGGACCAACGGAAAGGAGCACCCTTCCGGGTCAATCTGGT
>NW_017684439.1:6734-7564 GCF_001879085.1 Nicotiana attenuata
TTTTGGCGTCTGTTGCCGGGGTAACTAACGGTGTAGTTGTAGCTGTATATATTTGCTTAGGTTACTAAGTTTTGTAACTTTTTAGTTTTTTGTTTTCTTTGTTAAAAAAGTTTTTTTATTTTAGTTTTTGTTTTGCTTGTTAATTTGAGAAACATGGCATCCTGGAATTATGGGAATTGTGTTGTTGGTAGTTCTATTGTTGATCTCTCTTGTGTGATTTGTGGCGGAAACCACTTGGGTCAAAATAGTCAAAATATTCCCGAGAGCGAGTTATGTGCACCAACTCAATCTTATGTGATATGTGTAGTGGTCAAGAGGGTCACTTTCCTGGTTATGCTTATATTTCGTATCTCTCCCAACCCCTTACTTTGATGGTTCTACTTTTTCTTGTGAAGTTAATAGGAACAAAGAACCCGGGGATGATAACCTGAAAGAGATCAAGGATATGCTAAAGTACCTTGTGGAACAAAATGATGAAAGACAAATGCAGATAGAACCTATTAGGTTTGCCCATGACTTGTGAGACCTACTTGAACCTAGTGTTCTGATACCATATTGTCACGACCCAATTTCCATCATAGGTCGTGATGGCGCTCAACACCATTGTCAGGCAAGCCAACGCGGAAAAATCAATAAGTGTTCATTTTACTCTACCAAAATAAGTACCCCAATTTCTAAACATGAAGTTAAAAACAAGTGATAATCAGTAATGTACCAAAATAATTATACAATTTCCCAAAAGAAATGTCTACTAATGTGTTTGCCAAGACCTGGTGTCACAAGTGCGTGGGCAGCCAGTAGAATATACAAAAGAATAACACAATCCTACT
>NW_017684440.1:0-732 GCF_001879085.1 Nicotiana attenuata
CTCACTCTCCCTCACCACTAACTTAAGCTATTCGAAGATTCGAGGCCTGACTTCCATGGTCTCCTTTAGATCTGCCTCAGACCTACAAGATCCATGGCCTCTCCGGCCATTTTTCGGCATGTTCAAAGCAATATGAGTCTCTCCGACTCAGGATACGACTTTCCTCAAGACCTTCTCATTCTAGGGTCTTCTCTGCCATTTTTAAGCCTTCTAAGGTTCTATACTCGTTCATTTCTTTTAGATCTGTGACATGCTTGGTCCTTACTTGACGTTTTAAGGGTTTTCCCCAAATTTTCTTTCTCAAAACCGTTCAAATCCAATTTTTAGGGTTTCTGGAAAAAGTTTCTTTAAAATGTTTTCTGACTCTTTTGCTCTCTCTTATGTGTGTTTATAATCGCTTGTTTATTTCTTATTATGCTCAAGTTTGTTTTCTTATTTCGATTTTGCAAGATCTTTTTGTTGTTCTTTGTTCACATGTTAACTAGGTTGTTTGTCCTTTACTCGTTGCTATGTGTTCGTGCTCTTTGATTTTGTTTCACTTTACTGAGTTTTGTTGGTATTCCTGCTAAGTATTGCTCTTACCTGCTTTGTTTAAACTTCTGAGATCTGTTTTGAATTCCAAGATTTTCTCAAGCATGCCTTTGAATCAATGTGTTTGCTATCGCGTATGTTTGCCTCCCTCAATGATTTCTCACCTCTGATTCTATTTGAAACCCTAAAATTTGGGGGTTT
>NW_017684440.1:2593-7564 GCF_001879085.1 Nicotiana attenuata
AATTTGTTTGTTTCTAAAATCAGCAATCCTTCTTTAAAATCAGTAGGCCTTCTGCAATGTTAGATATCATGATTCATGCCTCATTTAGGCAAACCTGTAGGTAATTAATCAACTATACCAGTCTTTAATAATTACAACCAGCAGGCAGGTCTAATTCGGACTTCTTATCTGAAAATATGTGATATATCAGCCACCCTTCCTACGTTAAGTTTAACTAAAGACCTAACCAGTATTTGTAAGCGATGCTAAATAATTTGCTGCTTTGAATGAGGAGGCCTACTTGAGCCTTAACTGCTATGTGCTTCCCCATAATCTGCCTTATGTGTTTTTGTTTGTCGCTCTAGAATTTTATCCTTTTAAACCATACAAAACCCACATCTCCCTTCCCTTTAGGACTAGTAGTCCCAAATGCCTCCGGGACTGATAGGATCGGGGCGAGTACTAGGATGCAATAAGTAACGAAACCATTCCGCGTTTAATACCTTAACAGGGTAAGAAAAGGTAGATATGGATATGATGACCGGTGCGCTAATACCACGTGTAGCCCCTCTTTGAGGAGTGATTACCGGGTATTGCATTGATGTGATCCATATTATTTGCAAACCTAGGACCCCCTTCCCTTTATTTGTTTATTTATCACTTTCAGAATTTTCAAGCTATTTTCTCAAAATTCGAGTCCCTTTCTATTTTTTTGCAAACTTTAACTTATCTGCAATCCTTCATATTTGAAGCCCTTATTTGCTTATTTCTTCTTGTACATGAAATCACAATTATAACATGGCCGGGAACCACACTAGTGGATCTTGAGGGGTGCCTAACACCTTCCCCTCGAGATAATTTCTAGCCCTTACCCAAACTCTGGTTCTTCAAACTCAAACCCTTCTTAGTGTCCTAATGCACTTAATCATTAGGTGGCGACTCTTCAAACTCCAAAACCCAATTCCCAAAAGGGAAAAGAGTTGTCCGCCCAAATGTCGTAAACCCGATTTCGCGAGAAAAAGGGGGCGTCGACAGCATGGCGACTCTGCTGGGGATACATTCTTTAGGCTTTTACCATTTCATATTATTTGAGACTTTATTGCTTCTTTATTGCTTTTATTTAATGTCTTTATTTCTCTTCTACTTCGAAATTGACCTGGCTCTTTGTTTTCTTGTCTTTAATGCTTTTACTGCTTTCCTTTAATACTGTTGTAATTACGAGCAATTATTGTAATCATTACTTTATGAACGTGCAAATACGTGACAACTTGTTTCATTCTTGTAATTGCATCTTCAACATCATATTCCACTCGTGCCAAACAAATACCATAGCAACGCTTATAATGAGTGGTTGCGCCCTTCCGATATTATCACCCCCTAAATTTGGCAAAGGCGTATTTGCAGTAAAACCAGTCGATCAGCGGTGCAGTCGACGGTTCCGTGCCTTTCCCTCTTGAGTTGTCTGCTCAAGGGTATCGGTCGAATACCCCATAGAAACCTTATTCTGTTTAATTGTACATGCATCACTGTCAAACCTAGCCGAGTCAGTTATGTTGTCCACATAATGACTCTTTAAGATAGCCTTGTCCAAAGTCCACTGGGTTTCCTTGGAACCCAAACGGACACTACCACGTCTGTGCATTTATTTGGAGAACTAAATGCCATTATTCTAATTATTGGTTTAAATAAGTCGAGTCCGGCGGGGTAAGGGTTTAACACTTTGTTTTGCAGAAAATGAGGCACGAAGTCCCCAGATTCGGCATGGTAACCAACATTCACCCAAGGCTGCTAAGCTGGTGGGAAGACCTTCACTCCAGACATCAGACTCTCGTCCGCAAATATTTGGGAAATTTGCCTTCTCTTTTGGAAATCCAACCCGACAACAAAATCATAGAGGCTGCAACTTTATTCTGGGATAGCGACAGATCTGTGTTTCGCTTCGGGGACCTTGAAATGACACCTTTGCTCGAGGAAATAGGAGAGTTAGCTGGTATTCCTTGGGAGACTCCGGGTTTGCTTATGCCAGAAAATCGCAAGGGCAGGGGTTTCTTCAAGATGATGGGACTAAAGAAAAACCCAGACTTGACCTGTTTGAAGGACTCTTACATTCCTTTCGACTATCTGTACGAGAGGTACGGCCATAGCAAGTCCTACCACACTTACCCAGATGAATTTGCCCTCACCTCATTGGGGCATATCCACAGAAGGGTCTTCGTCTTTATGTTATGCTTTTTGGGGATGATAGTATTTCCTATAAAGAAGGCTAGGATCCATACCAGACTAGCCATGGTCACCAAGAGTCTAATGGAAGGGATTGGCGGGCAGCCTTTTAGCATAGTACCTATGATTGTTGCTGAGATATACCGAGCCCTGGAAAAAACTGTCAACGAGGGGCCAATCACTTTGAGGGTTGTAACTTACTACTTCAACTTTGGCTCATGGAGCACCTCCAAAAGGGTGAATATCGGCAAGAGATTTTGCGCAGAGACCGGGATGATCATATCGCCTTCCATCAGCCAAGGCGAATGAACTATATGCCTAACATGTTTTCTCAACCAGAAGATGCTAAAGGGTGGGTAGAGTTGTTTGAAAATCTGAAGGAAGACAAAGTGCAGTGGAAGTTCGAATGGTTCCCTACTGAAGAGTTCATCGTCCGATCTCGGGACGCACCATTTCTTATACTCATTGGTCTGAGAGAAACTTATCCCTATGTCCCTCTCCGAGTCATGAGACGGGCAGGAAGAAAACAGGTCATACCAAAAGTCGACAAGATGAGTCACTTCAGGGCCGACTTCCAAGACGACGATAGCCCATACAAGTGTCAAGCTCAACACATGTGGCACTGCAAAATCATCTTGGGAAGGGATTCCATAGAACCAGACTGATACCATGCTGGTTATACTCCATACTATCCAAGTTGGTTGGAGGACGATCATAGTGGGTTAGGACAACCCGGGTCCGTTCGAGGTCACAGAGTCATCGACGAAAAGGCTGAAGTACAGGTTAAGTACAATCAATTGCGCAAGAGGATTCGGGAATGCGAAAGTGAGCACCAGGAAATTCAAGAAGCCCATCAAAAACTAATTGAAGAATGGAAAGATATGGCTGTCAGCGCCAACAAGCGACTGGGGTATTTGGAGCGGGGTTTAGTAGAGTTGGAAAGGAAGTTCTTCCAGAGGATCGAAAACTGCCAGAACGCTAAGGGAAACGAAGGAAGACACTTGGCTAGAGCCTATTTGCTGCTAGGACTGCGTGAGATGGTAAAGCTGTTCGATGGAGCTAAAGATGTCGAGTATGGGGAAGATCCTTCTGGGACCAAGTAGTTAGGGGTCTTTTCTTTTGCTTTAAAATGTAATAAGGCCAATGGCCATTAGTGACATTTTACTTTCTGCAATTTTAGTGTCATTTTGGGATTCGTCTTATTTTTATCAATAAAATGAGGCATTTAGCATTATAAGTTCTCCAAATTAACTTGTCGCTAGGCCTACCTTGGGCACAACGAGGCTCCCAAACTAGGACACGATTTATATTCTTGCACTATGTGTTTAAATATTGCAATGTTTTCTCCTCATGATCCTCACTAACTTGTTACCTTTTTTGTTTTTACTTTTTGTTTTATTCCCCTTCCCCAATGGTTAGTTCGTGCATTCTGGCAGCGTCATCTTACTCCAAAAGATCCAAGGGCCCTCCACCTCCTCCTCCTCCGAGTCCTATCAGAAACAAGAACAAGGGGAAAATGGAAGATTTGAGCAACAGAAAGGAGAACTCAGTTGAAAGGGTAGAGGTTCCTCAGGATATTCAGTTTTCCAAGGAAAGTGCCTCCCAGCTTGAACAGAAGATATTGAAGTTTCAGGAAGAACTGGACCACGTTCGGAACTTTGCAAACTTGTCATTTTCTCTTACTACCCCGGATGTCAACTTTCCCAATGCTCAAAATCCTACACCTCCACAAAACATCCTGAAACCACAAAATCAACCCGCTCCCCATCACCACTGCAACACATGCCACACTTCAAACAACACCCCATTGCTCATCCCCGAACCGCTAAACACCACAAATGATCATCTCCACAACACTCCCATCTATGTGGAAACCATACCACACTATACTCAACCAATTTCAAGCACACCAGAGTCTAATGACAATGACTCTCTTATCAGGAACTTGGCCGCAGAACTCAAGAAGCTGACTAGCCGAGTCCAGGGTGTTGAAGGAAACAAAGGTATCGAGGGACTGAATTACGAGGACCTTTGTATTCAGCCAGATGTCGAACTACCCGAGGGGTACAAACCTCTCAAGTTCGAGATGTTTGATGGCATAGGGGATCCCAGAGTCCATTTGAGGACATACTGCGACAAGCTGGTCGGAGTCGGAAGAGATGAAAATATTCTCATGAAGCTCTTTATGAGAAGTTTGAAAGGGGATGCTCTATCTTGGTACATTAGCCAAGACCCCAAGAAGTGGACGAATTGGGTAGGTATGGCGTCCGATTTCATGGAGAGGTTCAGATTCAATACGGAAAATGCGTCAGATGTGTTCTACATCCAGAACTTAAAGAAGAAACCCACAGAGACATTCCGCGAGTATGCAACTCGTTGGAGATCAGAGGCTGCCAAGGTCAGACCGGCTTTGGAAGAAGAACGGATGAACAGGTTTTTCGTCCGAGCTCAGGACCCACAATATTATAAGAGGTTGATGCTGATTAAGGGTCAGAAATTTTCCGATATCATCAAGCTAGGGGAGAGGATCGAGGAAGGCATTAAGAGTGGTATGGTCACCAACTTTGAGGCATTGCAGGCCACCAACAAGGTTCTACAGTCTAGTGGCACGTCCAAGAAAAAGGATGTGAGTGTCGTGATGGTTGCACAGAGAACAAAATCCCCAATAAAGTACCAAACCTATCCATTGCCCCCACTCACATATCAACCTACTCCAAACTACCAAGCACCCCCACCCTCTTACCAAGCTCCACCACCTACTTACCGATCATC
>NW_017684441.1:0-3811 GCF_001879085.1 Nicotiana attenuata
AAAATTCCTAGAAGGCCAGGTGTATGAAGCAAAGGTCAAGTAGTTGATTAAAGAAGTGAGTTTGCCCAAAGTGGGAGAGTGGCGGATGTTGCATATGGGCTTGGTGGTAGGATGATTACGCACCTTAAGGAGAGTTTGGAATGATTTGGGATTTTAGTGGCTGGCGATTGAAGTCTACGGGTTTAATTGGAAGTATGGGCTAATATGCAGCAAAGAGATCGGTCGTCCGAATGTGGTTGATGATTCAGAGTATAAAAAGGGGGTTTTACAGAAAGAATACGAGAATGTAGGCGGTTGATTGCGCAAGGTTATGTCAATAAGAGATAAGGAATCCCGGTGAGTTCCAGAGTTGTGTAATAGTGGCTTTAAGCTAAGTGGGAGAGTCCCACCGCCTATGATTGGGTTGCATGGTTAACCACTTACGAGGTTTTCAGGTTGTTAGCATATTTCTGGGTTATTTCGGCTACGGGAAAAGAACATAAGTGGTAATTTGAGCAAATGAATTGTTAAAGGGTGCTATGGTTGTCCTTATTGGCTCATGTTCAGACTTGGGGAAGGATTCAAGACTTATGCCTTGTATGGATGCGGGTTTCGAGGGGAGTGATTCCGCCGGGTGCCTCGTCGAGAGGGTATTCATGTGTTATACGATTTATGGAGTTGATTATATTCGGGACCAAGTCAGAGCGGTGGTTCTCAGCAACAGTCCTAATGGATTCAAAAACAAGTAAAGTATGGTGCCTAATGATTTCGAGCCTATAAGTACAGTTAAGAATCAAGCTTTTGCAGCATGCTTATGAGTGGAGGCCCAGAATGTTCTATGATATTTTGACTTGAAGTGTAGCACTTGAGAGAAAGATGAGAAAGGACTTCGGATTCGTAGAAGGATTAGCAGAATGGGCATATCAGTTGAGGGTGCGAATGTGCGCACAAGGAAGGTATGAAATGGTTCATGGTATTTGAGATAGCATGGTCTCGCGGTTCCAGGTCACTCGGGGTGAGTGCGGATGGAGTGTGTTATGTGTTTAAAGGAGTTATTGTTATTACTAAGGCAATCGGGGTAAATCGAAGGAAGATATATTGGTTAACCACAGTTGAGTTGGCGTATTGGTGGTTGAGGTCAGTTCCTTCAGCGTGATCAAGTTATGCATGTGATTTGTGGCGGTACGTGTGAGGCTTGTCGATCACCGTGATTAATGTTGTTCAGAAGCATTCTTCTATTATGGCCTGTTATGTGTAGGTAGATCCCGGAAGGGCTATGGTGGCTTAGACCACTACTTAGATGTTTGCCTATACTACGGTTATGAGAATTTACCTGTGTATTGCTATGGTTCTCCTGAAGTGAGTCCAGTGAAAAGCTTTTATTGGCACGTTGGGTGCAGTGAGTGGTATGGAATTTGAAGTGAGGATCAAGGTTGCAGTTCGGTGCTGACAAGGATGTCACGAGCTCGGATGAGCAAGAAAGGAGTTTCGATGTTTAAAGTGAGTTCGTATTGTCGTCAGTATCACCTGAGATCGGTGTTTTGTGAAAAAGGCTTTGCATCCTGGTTAAGGATTCTTGATCGCTTTTCAGCGTTAGTGCGGCCGGTGGTTTGGAAGTGCGGACCCGTTATTCATTTCGGAAGGTTGTGGGAGCATGTCCCACAGGAAGATTGTATAAGTGTGACATGTATTCACTTGATTGATTAAAGATTTAAACCAAGTATGAGGATTGTGGTAATATCATTAATTTGAGAATTTATGCCTGGAGGGCACTCTGTTTATTGGGTTATGGAATGTGGAGGTTCGCCCCGGTTATGAGGGTTGTTCTTATGTGTTATGAGAAAAGGGGAGTTATTATGGACCTTTGAAAGGTTATTAGCCTAGTTGGTGCAATCAAAAATCGGCTTGAGATCAGTGGATTGATTAAAATGTGAACAGGGGCTTTATATCAGGCCAGATGTGTTCATCTCAGCAATACGCTCCTTATGGAAGGGAGTCAGGGTGTTATTTCGTTGTCAGCTATTTCATGTAATGATGTATTGCGTCGTGCGAGTTGTGAGACGGCTTGGTGAATTTCTTATGTGTTGAGGTTCCACATAGAGATGAGGTTATATGAGCAGGATGGCTCTTGAGATTCAGATCATATATCGCACTTCAATTGTGCTCGAGTTTGTGGATTATAGCGTTATATGTCTCCCCAGGGAATGGTATTATACACTTAGCGTGTTTAAGACTGATATTCAGTATTTTGTTGTAATGAGCAATTTAGCTCGATGTACATCTCCTTATGTGACTTCCATGTGTGGTCGGGTGGCACGCCGCCATGGGTATATTATTTGGATCGGGTGGCACGCCGCTATGGTTATGTTGTGTGGATCGGGTGGCACGCCGCCATGGTTATGAGTGCTCGGATCGGGTTGCGTGCCGCAACAGTGTGATGTTCAGTACAGTTCCCCATATCTGTCTATTGTGTTCTGTTTCCTATTTTCTGAAGGAAGCTCATATTAGCTGTGCGCCCGCATCGCATGCATGATTTGCGAGCGGGGTAATTGAAATTCCTTTTCAGAGTTCATTTTCCTTTTTGTATCGCATTCTGATTGGTAGCCTATTGGCACATTGTGGCATCATATGAGACTTTTGGTCATGTCGGGGTGGCTTATTGCCTGAGCAGTTCGTACTGGGTGAGGCGAGATTGTTGGATTTAGGATCAGTGCAATCTGATTACGTGAAATATATTAAGGAGAAAAGATCATTATTTTGTTCGGAATGAGGTAATGTTTCTTGTCAGAAGTATAGACTCAATGATTGGTTGACTCGGCAGTTGATTATGAATTTCTGCACATCTCTTCCGTTGTGGCGGCATTGTAAGAGTTAGAGTAAGACCTGTGTATGTCATGGGGTGCAATGGGAGCATCAGATTCGTGGAATTTTGACTAAGTTGATCAGAAAATGTTATTGTGGTCCGGTGAGTAAAGTGATGCTAGGTGTGAATTCAGCAAAGTTATGCAGCCATGTTTGGGTACAGCGTGTAGTGATTGATATGGTGATCTTATGTTGGATACAGGTCGGGCATAGAATTTTGGATGTTGGAATTGGGCTCTAAGGCTTATTTGCTTGAATAAAAGGGAATATCTTCAGAATTGATCGAGCTGAGGTGCTCAACTGAGTTGTGGTAGCACGGGAAGGTGCATGAGAAGTTAAACAGTGATTTCAGACTACTTCAGTGTAGTTCTCAGCACGTTCGAGGACGAACGTATATTTAAGTGGGAGAGAATGTAACAACCCGACCGGTCGTTTTGAGCTCTAGCACGTCGTTCAGCAGTCTGAGGCCATAAACAGCTTCATTTCAGGTATTATGACTTGTACGCGTGATCCGAATTAAGTTTCGGGAAGTTCAGAGTTGATTTGGAAAGAGAATTCTCATTTCGGAAGCCTTAAGTTGAAAGAATTAACTAGGATTGGAATTTTGAGTAAACGACCTCAGAATCGAGATTCGAAGGTTCCAGCAGGTTCGTATGATGATTTCGGACTTGGGCGTATGCCCGGATCGGGTTTTGGATGACCCGGGAGCGTTTTGGCGCCTATTGTGGAAAGTAGCATTTTGAAAGAAATTTCATAAGTTTGGGTTGAAGTGCATTTCAGTGATATCGATGTCCGTTTGGGATTCCGAGTCTGGGAGCAGCTCCGTATGGTGATTCTGGAGTTGGGAGCGCGATCGGAAGTGAATTCGGAGGTCCGTAGGTCATTTTGGAGCCATTTGGCTAAAGATAGAAATTTGAAGGTTTTTGAGAAGTTTGACCGGAAGTGGACTTTTTGATATCGGGGTCGGAAT
>NW_017684441.1:6956-7562 GCF_001879085.1 Nicotiana attenuata
GGTGGCTAAAATTCCTAGAAGGCCAGGTGTATGAAGCAAAGGTCAAGTAGTTGATTAAAGAAGTGAGTTTGCCCAAAGTGGGAGAGTGGCGGATGTTGCATATGGGCTTGGTGGTAGGATGATTACGCACCTTAAGGAGAGTTTGGAATGATTTGGGATTTTAGTGGCTGGCGATTGAAATCTACGGGTTTAATTGGAAGTATGGGCTAATATGCAGCAAAGAGATCGGTCGTCCGAATGTGGTTGATGATTCAGAGTATAAAAAGGGGGTTTTACAGAAAGAATACGAGAATTTAGGCGGTTGATTGCGCAAGGTTATGTCAATAGGAGAAAAGGAATCCTGGTGAGTTCCAGAGTTGTGTAATAGTGGCTTCAAGCTAAGTGGGAGAGTCCCACCGCCTATGATTGGGTTGCATGGTTAACCACTTGCGAGGTTTTTCAGGTTGTTTAGCGTATTTACTTTCGGTTAGGTTTTACGTTCGTACGGTAAAACGGGAAAAACGAACTAAGTTAAGGTTAAGGTTTAAGTTTAGGACGAAACTAAAGTAAGTTAAGTTTTAAAGGGTTTAAAGGGTCGTACTTAGGTTTGGGGTTCCGGTTACCTTT
>NW_017684442.1:0-897 GCF_001879085.1 Nicotiana attenuata
TTCTTGACCCAAAAGATACCAAAAGTGAAGAATATTTAAGTCTTGGAATGTAGCTCAAAAACCAGACAAGATGAGCCCACAAAAACCTAATAAATCTATTTATAGTGTACTGAAAATCGAGACAAAAAACGGGCAAAATTGCCCTTTCAGGTCAGATATGCGACCGCATTTCTGTCGCAGAGAGAACATGCGGTTCACATTTTGGACATCTTCATCGCAGATTGAAACCCTAAGTTCCAGGCCTTCACCGCATTCTTGTTATGCGATCCGCATTGTAGGAATGCGATCGCATTTTCCATCGCACTTTCTTCATTCAGCAGCTTTCATGTTTGGTTTGCGGTCTACTTTGCGGCTCGCAGACAGGTTCTGCGGTCGCAGAATGGATCGATTCTTGACATTAAATTTTGCTCAGTAGTCTGTTGTGATCTGCGATCTCGGCGTCAATTATGCGGTCCACATTGTCATTATGCGACTGCATTTCTTCCTTTGCGATGCTGTTTTGCTCTTTTCTTGTCTTTTTGTAACTTTTTGCTTCCATTTCCGTGCTCTTGGGTCCTTAAACCTCATGTGCTGCAAAAACACTAAAATTACATAAACAAAGGAGATAATTGCATCTAAAATAAGCTAAAATCTAAGCAGTTAGTATTGAAATGTGCCGGAATTCTCCGGCACATCAGTTGGCAGTATATGAAAGTGTTGGAATGAGACTTTAGCTGATAAGAGGTTTTCTATCGGTATTTGGTTCTTATAGGCAGCTGCTGTGAATAGAAGTTATTGCTGCGAGCGTTAGAGTTATATGGTATATCATGGGATTGCTCCCGAGGTTGCAGGCATGGGTTACTACAGCTAGTTCGGGTCTATTCAGAGTATAGGTGTGAGGTTTTGATTGTATTTGAT
>NW_017684442.1:4797-7561 GCF_001879085.1 Nicotiana attenuata
TTTGGTATTGTCCCTATTAGTGGAAGTGACGGTTGAGTAACTATGTGATGAGTATGTTAGTACTGCGAGATGTATTCATATGATTTGGAAACGACAAGAAGGGTCTGCTGGAGGATAGAAGAACTGTTAGGTGCTTGAATTCCATCTTGATTCGAGGTATAGCCCCGAGTTATAGGCGTGTGAAGAATCTTTTCATGTTTCCCAGTTGTGAGTGAAGTAAAAAAATTTCATGTTGCGGTATGAGTTCAGACTTAGGAAGACTAAGTGACTGCGTACAGTTTATGATGGTGGAAGGTATACATAAATGTTAGTTAAGGCAAAGCAGGTGGGTTATCTCCTGCAAAGTGTTCTGGAGTTGTGTGATCTTTATGTTGTCTGTTAGAAGATCTCAATTACAAGTGAAGAATATGTGTTGGAAATCTAAATTGGGTCGCCTAGAGAGTGGGCTTAACTGTTGTGTGAGCGAATGCGAGATTTGCAGAAGAGTTAAAATTCTAGAAGATTTGTGTTTCCCTAAGCTTATGAAGGATTGAGTTTAATCTCACTATGGTATTATGGCAGCAATAGAGTATATGCGTTATGAGTTATTGGGTGTGTTTTGATCTATGTCTTTGAGCCAAGTGGGGGAGTTTGCTATTGATTAAGTTGATTGCATGGTTAGGTGCTATGTTGGTTCCAGTTCGAGGCGTGTTGGTAAGTCAGTTATGGCTTACGGAGATTGAGGCCGAGGATGGCTCGAGTGAAGGAAAACTTTGACAAAGGTTATATGGTGCTTCGTAGGTGTGTGAGAATCACAGGATGTCTTAAGTTGTTGTTGGTAAAGAATGCTCAGTGCATAGAGCAGGAAGATGCTTGTTGTATTGGGATGAGGTCATGTCCTGCGGTGTCAGAGTGCTAATGAGGCGCGGGTGGTTCTGTTCATTTGATCAGGCTAATTGCAGTTTAAATAGAGTAAATGACTCCCGAGAATGGTTCTAATGTGTTCAAGATTCCACATGTATTATGACTGATGTAGATCGTTGGTTCTGGTTTTTACGGAAATCGGTATGAATTTGAAAGAACAGTCTCAGTTGAAAGCTTTGAATTTGAAAGGTTTGACCAAGAGTTGACTTATTTGTATATGAGCTCGGATCGGAATTTTTATGATTTGGTTAGCTTTGTTGGGTGATTTATGACTTAGGAGCATGATCGGAATTGGTTTTGGAGGTCTGGTGTAGAATTAGGCTTGAATTGGTGAAGTTAGTATTTCGGCGTATTCCGGTTGATAGGCGAGATTTTGATATAGGGGTCGGAATGGAATTCCGAGAGTTGCAGTAGCTCCGTTATGTCATTTGGGATGTGCGTGCAAAGTTTCAGATCATTCGGACGAGGTTTGGTAGACTTTTTGATCGAAAATGTGTTTTTAGAGTTTTTGAAATTTTTAAGGTTGAATCCGATGAAAATTTTGTGTTTTGATTTTGTTTTGAGCGTTCCGAAGATTGGAACAAGTTTGAATGATGTTTTAGGATTGGTTGGCATGTTTGGTTGAGGTTCCGGGGGGCCTCGGGTGAGTTTCGGGGTGGTTCCGGACCATTTCTAAGCTATTTTTAGCTGCTGGTTTTTGGCTACAGCAGTGTTCTATGCGATCTCGGGAAATGAGTAAAATGCGAAAAAATTGTTAGTGCTTCACGATCGCGTGCAGTGCTTCGCGATCGCAAAGAACAAATGTTCTGTTGCGTTGATCCCACTTTGGAAGCTTATACCTCACAATCTATAAGGAATTTGGAGATGATCCAAAAATGAAAAATTTAGCCCTTTGTCTCTAGTTTTCAGAAATTTAAATTCATTGGAATTTCAAGTTGCTTACAAAAAGTTATGGCGGTTACATTATAGGCTGTCCGGAAAGGTCTCTAATACACAGAGCTTACTTTGGAAGATTATATCTCGCAATGTATAAGGAGTCAGGAAATGAGCAACATATGAAATTATAGCTCTTTGTGTCTAGTTTTCAGAACATCAAACCATTTGTCATTTGGAGTTGTGTGCAAAATGTTATGACCATTATACTGGAGGCTGTCTAGAAGAGCTTGCAATTGTTCTTCACGATCGGGAAGAATTGTCCGCGATCGCGAAGGGCAAATTATGGGCTGAGAAAAGTTGTTCTTCACAATCGCGAAGCACTTTCCGCGATTGCAAAGAGTAAATACCTGGGCAGAAGCTTTATTTCATGGTTTCGGCCATTTTTAACATTTTTGTACCAAGGGAGCTCGGGTGAGGCGATTTTTCGAGAGATTTTCAAGGAAAACATCGGGGTAAGTGTTCTTAACTCAATTTTGGTTAGATTACTCGAATCCATTGTTATTTTTAACATGTAATTGGTGATTTTAAGTTGGAAAAGTTTGAAAACCCTCTTGGATATATTTGAGGATTTGAGGGTCGAAATGTTATCGGAAATTAGTAATTTTGGTATGGTTAGACTCGTGGTTGAATGGGTTGTCGGATTTTGTGAGTTTCGTCGGATTTTGAGACGTGGGACCCACAGGCAATTTTGAGTTAAATTTCGGATTTTGTTGGAAAATTAGTATTTTCATATGGAATCAATTCCTGTAACTAGTATTGACTGAGTTGAATTAACTGTGACTAGATTCGGGTCGATTGGAGGCCGATTCAAGGGGCAATGATATTTCGGAGTAGGATTTTGCTCGGATTGAGGTAAGTAATGATTGTAAATACTGTTCTGAGGGTTTGAAACCCCGGATTACACATCGCTGTGTTACCTTGAGGT